>NW_004524582.1:13868591-13915118 GCF_000260255.1 Octodon degus | reverse complement strand
CTTAAGCTTTTAAGCTTAACCTCACTATCTGTCTGAATATCAAACATCTTAGGCATAACATGGAACAGGTATTTTTCATGAAGTATTGATATGTTGAACTTTAAGTCCCTACAGATTATGATGAAAAAGCATTTAAAAATTAGAATACATTTTTTAAAAATAGGCATGAAGAATTATAACTTCTTATGTTTACACATGAGTCCAAAAATCTAACCATATACAACCTTGAAGCAGGACAGTCCCACAATATTCCTTTTCCTGTCTCTTGCTTCATTCACCACTCCCTTCTTTTTGAACAATCATCTACCTGAGAGACAGCACAGCAGCAACTGGCATGTCATGACAAGCAGCCCATATTCAGAGGACCACAATGACAGGCACTTCAAGCATGAAACTACTATTACAGATTACCATCTGCAATGCAGTTGCTTATTTCACAGGCATAATTTACTTTTAAAGTTTGATTTTAAAATTTGAAACTCAAATCATTGTGATTACATATGTACTTCTCAATGATCCAAAGCCATATATTTTCTTCGTATAAATTGTGGTCTGTTTTGGAGGTTCCTGGTGTCATTTACATTATATTGTATTACTTACCATTAAATTCAAGATTTGAAGAACTTTTAGTAGGTAGGGCTCATAAAATCTATCTTTCTTTCATGGACAAATTCCTCCAGAATTCTTTCCTTTTTCTTACATCCTGGATTTATAGTCCAGGATATAGAGAGAGGTAGATATCTATCTCTATCTCTGTCTCTGTCTCTGTCTCTGTCTCTGTCTCTGTCTCTGTCTCTGTCTCTATATCTGTATCCAGCTATCTATCTATCTGTCTATCTATCTATCTATCTATCTATCTATCTATCTATCTATCTATTCTGGAGAAATTGCATCCTAGGATTTAATTTCCTTTTTATACTTGTGATTAGATGCACTGTGCTGCTTTGTGAAAATCATGTACTTTGTGTGTTAGAATATGTGCTGAAATGACTACTAAAATGAGAAAGTAGAGTATGCAGATAACTTTCTAAGTGGTAAAATTCTCAAATTTTTGTCTAAAATCATCTAGTTTATCTTGCAGTACTGTTTGATGATTTGCATGATAAAATCATTCTTGGTTGAGGATCATTTCCGATCTTTGAATATATTTCCAACATTTTCTAGTAACCAAGTAAATGATCTCCAATTTTCCCTTTTTACAGGCACACTATATATTTGCTCCTACTCAAAATCTCTATAATCTTCCTTTTATCTCTTTTGGACTAAAATTTCATAGGAATTTATTGAGGTGGGCACGTATAAATGTTGTATTTATTGTTTGTAAGATATTGCTAAATGCAAGAATTACATTATCTAGTTGTTAAATTTTTTCTTTGATTAATTAATTATATCTCTTGCATATTTATTCTCAATATTCTTTCTGAAATACAGTGAGTCTAGGGAAATGAAACCATTGGCTTCCTACATTATTTGGGGCCCATAGGACTGTATAACCAAATGGACAATTCTTTACCAGTCATATTTAACTTTAAGTACATTAGAAAATCCTTCAATTTGTCCATAAAAACAAAAGGAATACTAATAAAGTCAAAAATCAAAATTTTCTGAACTCTGGAAGTGAGTCAAAAAACTGCTAATTTGAGGGCATTAAATCAAGAAAAAAACTCTTAATAAGAACAGCAAGTTTTGTGGTGGTTTCGTTTGTCCTGTTTCTGTCTCTCCCTTTCTAGCTACAAGGTAACTACTAGGACCCAGGCAGCACACATCAATGAAATCTGTGCTTAGCCTATATGAGTCCTCAGCAGAATTTCATCAAAAAGCCATATCACAGAGAATTGTAGTTATTTGTTCTCTTGGAAAACCCGAGAACATCTCTATTCATGGAACTTATCTTTATGTGGCCTGACTTACAGCACTTCAGACTCATAGCCTGATCCCCAAGTGTTCAAACACAGTTAATTTTTTGCCACTGTAGATTCTTGATGTAACTGTACCAGTTCAGGAAAAGAAAGGCAAAAACCCTTACAAGAATAACGTGGGCAGTAAGCTGTCCATAGGTGACTTGAGAAACATTAACACATTCTCAGGCATCCACATGGCTATTTGAATCTTCAGAGTTGTATGGCTGGCTGGGCAAGGCCCACAGAGGCCTGAGTCTTACACAGACAGCTGACCTATGAGCTGCATGCCAGCAGGAAGTGAAGACTAAGACAGGGCTATAAATCTACAGTGTTGAATTTATGATGACCATAAATACATGGAGAGCTTCATACAAAGGTTGGAGGGTTTACTGCTTCCAACTATTTAAGAAAATCTCTGTCCAATCATTGTGTGTATAAGTTTACTCACAAAATTGATTTCTAGATTTGCCAAATCATACTACTTAAAATAATCCACTTTCTACAACAAATTATAAACTCATAAAGAACCAGGATAGTATGTTTCAAGTATAAAACAAAAAGCAATCATCAGTAGCTGTCTCTAAGAAAATCCGTTCATGAATTATTAGACAAAGACTTAAATTAGCTGTGATAAACATATTCAAAGAACTCAGAGAAATTACATCTAAAAGTTAAATAAAAGCTATAAGGATGATTTCTCCATGAATAGGAATAGAAAATATTCACAAAGAAATGTAAATTATAAACAAGACCCAAATAGAAATTTTTGGAGTTGAAAAGTATAGTAAATGAGAAAAGAACACAGAAAATCAAAGGTGAGCGATAAGAACAAATAATTAATAAATTAAAGAGAGGCTAATTTATTGTCTAGTCCAAGGAAGAGAAACTTCAAAAACAATTGATATACTAGGTAGTTAGCTATAAAGGAGGTTAAACCCCCCCCCCAAAAAAAAAATGAAGACTGGTAGCCAGATCTAAGGAGAATATTCTGCCAAGAGACCAGAAAATTTCTGCTAGAAGTCTAAATTTCCTGAGTATATACTGCTAAAATTTCTTTAAAAGAGCAGTTAAAGGCCTGAGGAGATAGCTCAGTAGAATAAGCACTTGCCTGGCAAAGGCAGGGTCCTGAGTTCAACCCCAATTACCCCCTAAAAATAAATAAAATAAACCAGCAATTAAGCCTCCACTCAAATCCCCCTCCTTACCTAGTTTCACACAACATGAAGCCACTCCACTGCAATTAAGGGGATGTAGACCCCATGATGCTCCGTGGTGATCTGCCTGCCAATAAGGTCCCATTTATGCTGCTGTTTTGGTACCCCTAAGTGGTTAAGCTACAATGCTTCTCTGACAAAGACATAGTTCAAAGTCTCCATATCTCTAGATGTGATCAGAAGTTCATGGTTGCTTGCAAGAAGTGCCATTAGTTAACGTGCTGGAACATTGATTGGCCCAAATTCTAGCAAACCCATCCTTAACAACACTTCAGATTTCATATCTAGACTTTGTCTGCCCTCCTTTTCTCAGTAAGTACTTTTATAATTGGCAGTTGTCTCATCTAGGCTTGGGGCACTTGGACTTCTGCCGAGTGTACTCTTCCATGCACTAAACATAACACACCTTACCTGTCATTCAATAATGCACTTGTTAGATCTATCACTTTGTGATTCTGAGCACCAGTCAAATCTTGGGAAGGATGCAAGAGCCATGACCATCACACAATGAAAAGTATCACAAAGCCCAGGCTGACCCCAGAAGTCCTGGGGAGAAAAGGGCAATTAAGAGAAAAATAAAGAGAAAAGAGCAAGAGAAAAATAAACACAACATGTATGGCTGTTGGGAGTAGGGTGGTATGGAGGCAGTGTACAGGCAGTGTACAGAAGATGTTTAGGGAAGTAAAAATGTTCTGTATCATACTGTTGTGGTGAACACATGCCAGTACACATTTGTTTAAACTCCTAAAATGTACAAGGCCAAGAGGAAATTAAAGTAAATTAGATTTTGGAAGGTAGTGATTTGTAGATATAACTCAACTGTAAAATACATACTACTCTGGTGGGAAATATTGATAATAGGGAAGCAATGCACATGTGGGGACAAAGAGTATAGAAGAAAAATTTCTACTTTCAACTTATTTTATTTTTTGGAACCTGATTCGAACTCAGGGCATTGTACTTACCAGGCAGATACTAATTCCGCTGAGCTATCTCCCCAGTACCTAACATTTCTACTTCCTATTCAATTATATCATGAACATAAAATAAAATCTATTTAATGAAAACCTATGGAGCACTATAGAGATACCAACATATACATAACGTGAGGACCAGAAATATCAGAGAGAGAAAAGGGAAGAAAAAATAAATCTCTAATAGCAAAATAGCTAACCTATATCCTACTTTGTTAGTAATTATATTAAATGTAGATATGACCAAAAGTTCAATTAACATCCAGGAATTGGTATATGAGTTTAAAAAACCATTGTCCAACTGTATGCTGTCTATAAGAAACACACATCATATTGAAAGACACAAATTGGTTGAAAGTAAAACAGTGGATATAGATATACAATCATTAACCATAAGATAGCTAGAATAGCTAATCATATCAGATAAAATGAACTACAGGGAGAAAGCGTTATTAGACATGAAGGAAATTTAATTACATTTTCAAAATCTTTACTACAGAGAGTAACATTCATTGCCTCCAGAGATGAGAACCAATATCTTTTTGGGCCACAATTCAATCCACTGTATACAATAATTTATAAAGTGGGTGATACAATGTTCCAGATTTTGTGTGATAGTGTATTAAGAATGTACCACTTCCCAAATGTATGAAAATATGTACTTAACCTTGTACTTTTAAAAAAAAAATTATTTTAGTACAAGGTCTACAGGGTCTCACTACACAGATTGGACTTGTAGTGATTCTCTTGTTTTCAGTCTCCCAAGCACAGGCATTACAAGTACGAACCACCATGCCCAGTCTCATTTCCCATCACAATGGGCCCTGTGGACAGGGCTGGCATGGCATGCCAGGGGTTAAACCCTGGTCCTGCAAGGCAAGCAGGGACCAAGATATCTGGCAGGCCCTACTCCTGTATTTTTTAAGTGCAGTTTCATGTGCTTTTCAATGTGTAATTTATTATTTTATTTTCTGTATTAAATTTTGAATTTTCCTTTTCCATTTATATTACTAGCTGATTTATACTTTCCTGACACACATATTTTTAATTCTGTCTTTGATTTAGGTATAAGTACTAGGTAATTGTAAAACACAATAGATACATTAAATGTTTACACTCTTCTTGGGCCAATAGATAGCTCAGCAGCTTAAAGTGACTGCCTGGCAAGTGCAAGGTCCAAAGTTCAATACGCAGTACTACAAAAAAGTATATATATATATATATATATATATATATTTCATTGATCCTATCTCATGATCTTTCATGATCTTTTGTTTCATTGTGTTTGTATATTTTCAATCAAGCACTACTCACTGACTTTGAAAATTTATGATGGATTATGGATTACATGAGATTACTTTATTTTCTATCATGTTTCACTCCATGGTCAGCCCAAACCAAAGCATGGGCTTACTTGGAATTTCTAGACCATGTGAATACAGGTTGCAAATCTAAATAATGACAATTATATAACTACAACTATTGTGAAAAATGTATTTTTAATAGTCTCTCTTTTTTAGACCTTTTATTCTTTAGTCCAGTGTCCCCAAAGGACAGAATGACTTTGCCTTCTTCTTATCTTCCCAAGGCAAGGTGGGATGGTCTCCTATTCAACTAGGATGAGTTCCACTCACTAATGCTAAGTACTCCAGATTCTTTAGCAATAGAAGCAATTCTGACAGCAAGCACTTCCTCCCCTTGCAGGGTACCACAAATAATGAAGCCTTCACTTAGTAGTTCTTTGCTACCTTTCCATTATTAATATTTTACATCATATTTATATACATTATCTAGCAAATTTTGTTATTTTTAGGTATCATTCTAAACAAGCTAGATCTTTATTTCTTGAAATAAGATCCCTGTATTGCAGCTAAAATCCAGAGAATTCTCTGATATACACTGGATATAAGCTATGAAAGGAAAAGAGAAAAGGACAATGACAAGTTTCTCAGCCTGAGAAACTAGGGACCTGGTTTTATTTAACTGCAGAGGGAAAGATGTTGGAGGAACATATGTTTTGAGATATGCTATAAGAAGCTCTGATCTGGACATGATTCAAGGAGAAACACATCCTACCCATAGGCTACTTTGAACAGCTGTTTTTACTAGGGTAGGAAGTTGTAGATTATTTACCCTTACTTTCATACCCACGTAGAATGTGGTCCTATTTGAAAATAAAGTTTTTCCAGCTGTAATAAAGTTAAGAGGCACTAATAACTGTTTTTGCATGGTATGAGATGTGTCTTCAGTCCTCTTTCGTGACATATGACTCATAAGAACCTCAGAATCTCAGAAGTGATCATATGTTTTTGTTTCTTAATGAGCTGACTGGAAGCTGGGAGCCTCCAGGTAGCTTCTGCACAGGGGCCGATCACCAGAAAGGCCACAGCAGAATTAGAGCTTTTGGGCTTTCTGTTTTACCTCCCATCTTCCTAGGAGAGGAGAGGGATTAAAGGTTAAATTGATCACCACTGGCCAGTCATTTAATCTGGAATGTCTATGTAATGAAGCTTCTATAATGAAACCTCCCCTAGAGGACAGAGTTTATAGTGCTTCTAGATAGCTGAATACACAGAGTTTCCTGGAGTGTGGTGACCTGGAGAGGGCATGGAAGCCTCCTGTCCTTTCTGCTCCATGTGTGCTTTCCTCTGTATGCTCAGGCTCTCCACTACTCACAAACTTCTGTTTCCCTGAGTCTTGTGGGACTCCCAGTTTGCCTCTTAGGTAAATTGCTCAAACTCAAGGAAGGGGTCATAGGAACACTAGTTTACAGTTGGGATAACTACGAGAGCACAGGAGAAACAACTTAGATTTGCCATTGGCAATGTGAAGTGGAGAGAGGTGAAGTGATGCCATCCCGTACTGTGGGAATTGTGTGGTCACTGGTGTTCTGCGGCATTGACTGCATGCTTGTAGTGTGAGGATTTCTCCCTCATCTTCTCTGGTCCCTTCTGTATTGACTGTCATATGAAAATAGGTAAAATCTCTGTTCTTGTACACAAGTTTATTCTAGTGCCAATATGCTTATTGTCCTGATAAGACAAAGAGAAGCAGATGAATTCAAAGTGAAGAAGTCCATGTGAAACAGAGGCAAAGTGGAAGGAATGTAGCTATGAACTGAAGAATGGCAGTGACTACACATAACCAACCAAAGTTAGAAGAGGCAAGGAAAGGTCCTCTGAGAACCCTCAGAGAGAGCATAGCCCTAGCACTGTGATTTCAGAACTCCAGCCTCTTGTGAGTGAAAGGATTCTGTTTCTCTGAGTCATTGTCTTAGGCTTGTTTATTGTGACAGCCTGAAAAACGAACACATTCTTTGTGACCTGCTCAGCCCCCAATTGTATAGAACAGACATTCCCATACTCTAGGTCCGCTATCTTTGTTCTGCTGTTGTTTCTATTCTCCATAGAGGACAGGTGGTTCACAGGGCTCACTGACACATTGCTGATTAGGGAGGTCACCCATGATTAGTTATTTCTTTCTCCATCTTGTATTTATTAGAGTGACTTTTCTCAACAAAATATATTGGAGAAAAGGCTTTTTCCTATCTATGAAAGAAATATAATGTTCTTACTTAAAGAGGTTGGAATTATACACATTAGACTAAAAACAAGTTGGAGAAAACGTAATGGTTTTTCTCATGTAATACATACTGTGAGTTGGGCTGGGGAGATAGCTCAGTAGAATGAGCACTTGCCTGGCAAACAGAAGGTCCAGAGTTCAATCCCCAGTACCACCAAAAATTAAACAAAAAACATTAAATACTCTGAGTGTAAGGAGAGTAGTTGTGGAGTTTAAGGGAGGAGATTTTTAATGGAGATTAGTACATTAGAATACACAGTTGAGGGCTGGGGAGATAGCTCAGTTGTTCAAGCATTTGCCTGGCAAGCACACGGACCAGAGTTTGATCCCTGGTAGTGCTGGCCTCAGAACCTTGGACACACTGTGCCAGCCCCCAAACCGACATATGGTGACACATGCCTGTAATCCCTGTGCTGGGGAGGCTGAAACAGCTAGGATCACTATGAGTCCGAGTTGCATAACATTTAAATAAATAGATACATAAAAGACTCTTTAAAAATTTTTTAAAATGTACAGTTGTCATTGAATCATGTTCACGAGTTCTTTCAGTGAAGATATAGGAATATGAATCGTGATATCTCTAAAATGATAGCTCATTAAGTTGCTCTGTAGGAAAATTCGACTGCTGCATTCACCTCCCCTATGAACTGGAGAGGACTAACTTATACTCTGCAGCGTCACCTTATTCAAAAGGCCTTCTGTGCCCCCTGTTTTGAAATTCTGTGCCAGCATGTGCTTATGGCTGGAGAAATTAAGCTGTATTTATCCTTTGTAGCTCCACCTCATGGTTGCATCTTTTGTTGCATGTTCTCATGGTACTGTCATGTGCAGTCATAGACAGAAGACAGAGAAATGCCCTCCAGAAAATGCAGTTTCTCCAAGAGTCAGAAAGACAATAGACTTTTTGGAAAAGTAGTAGGGAATTCTCACTCACTGGGATTAAGTTGATGTGGTTGAGCTGAAAAGAAGCATCTGGCTTATGAAAATTTTTGCTGTAGCTGCTGGGGCTCATCAGCACTATGTAGTCCCCTGATCACAGGGGACTTTATGATCTGTCTTGAGCTATTTGTGCACTAACAATAACTTTAACTGTTCATTCCATGATTTCCACTATTTTCAGAGAAAAAGTAAATGGTATCTGAACAATCTTTACATAAAGAGATGTTAAAATAAGGAGACTAGATATTTAAAGGAAACAAACAGAAATGTAAAAGAATATCCGGAGAAGCAATAAATCCAAATGGTTGAATACAAGAAGAAAAAAATGGTTAAGGCAAAACTGAACTGAAGGATGCCAATAAATAAGTAAATTTCTCTTTCAGGATCCATTTGCAGGCTGTATTTCTTGGCAGAGTTACTGCTTATTATTTTCATGTTTCTCGTTTCCCATCTCCTTTTGTCGGTCTATTGAAAGCTTGTTAAAATGTTATTTGCTTTTCCTGTTCTTCTGTTGTTTTTGCTTTAACTTTAGTGTTAAAACATAAGGAAGACAAAAGTGATGAAAAAGAATCAACTTACAGTCACTGTAGCTGCAGGTTTATGGATGATTTATATATCGATCAGCTTATGTTTTATTCACAGTTGATGGGAGATAATTGGAAAATAAGGAAGAGTCTCTGCCCTAAATAGTAAACCGTAATATGGATGCAAAATGTCCCAGGGTTTCCTAGAGTTACTGGGTAAGTGGGTAAGGTCTGAAAAGAGAACTGACAAGAAAAAAAATTACCTGTCTCTATATACGGGTCTCTACCAAAAACTGTTGCTACACTGATGCAGAATCACACGTGTGTGCATGCGTACACACCCACACGTGAGCACATACACATGTACACTCCCTAGCTATGTAGAGTCCCTGGTACATAGACAACCTCCAATAAATACCTGATGGTGGTGAAGGAATAAATAACTATGTACATAAATGAATAAATTGATGTTACCATGAACTGTGTACCAACCAAGCCAAATGAAACTATCCTGGTAAACAGTTTGCATGGTCACAAAATTTGTTGCATACCAGCTCTGTGTCCTGAATCCCAGAAATATTCAGAAGGACTAGCAGTAGGTGTGGTCTTGGGCAAATACCATAACCTTTGTAAGCCTCCACATCTCTTACTGAAATATACTTACACCTCAAGACATGGGTTTTTTGAAAGCAATGAGTAATAATATGCATTGCTTATTGTAAATGAGTAGTGTTACTCGTGCATGTTGGACCCTGCACACAGTCACCACCACTGGCAATGGTGAGCTATGTAAAGGTAGAGTTGCACTAATTGTTTTCTGTTCTATTCTCAATTGCTCTGAAACTGTCTTGATTTGCAGCATCTTCCAGAGAATTTACATAATTATATTTCCTTTTGGCATATTTTCACAATCTGATCACATAAGAGTTACACCACGGAGGGCCATTATTACTTAATATTTGTTCAATTCTCTTGTGATACCTACCATGCCAAATCCTAATTTCAACCCTGTGGGACTCTATGTTGTAATAGGAACCAGTGATATTGCAGTGATGCATACCTGGCCATTTTAATCACATGCGTGGACCCTTAATAGACTAACGGTGACTTGCATACAGTGTGACTAGATCAAACATTTATCTTGATTTGAATTATGTTTCACTTTCTTCTGCCTTGCACATCTAACAGGAGGTGAAGGCAGATTCAAACACCTGGTGCTTTTTGTTGTTGTTGTTCTTTTCTTATCTTTTCAAATTTAAGTATAGACTCCTACAGACCAAACAAAGAGAACTATTGATTTTTTTTTTTTTTTTTTTTTTTTTTTTTGTGGAACCAGAGATTGAACTCAGGCCCTTGCCCTTGCCAGAGAAGCACTTATTCTACTGAGCCATCCCCCCAGCCCCAATCTTTGGTGCCTACGTCAAAATCTTAGCTATAGCTCAAGGGAAAATCAAGACAATCACTCATAATGAGAGATACACTATGGAATTTAATTTTTTTATCCTTTCAGGAATATTTCATAATGCTTCTTTTAGCAGATGCTATGATGAATATCTCTCAGTCTTAGTATTAAAATTCTGTATTGAAACTAAGTGAAGCTGGGGCCAAATGCCCAAAGGAATAAGAGAAACTGAATCTAAAAATTAAGATTACCTCCACTTCCCCTCCTTCCTTCTCTCTCTCCCTAAACACCATCACTTCTCCCTCAAGCCTATTACACTGGTGCTAAATATAATCTCTTACCAGTGTGTGCTCTGTGTATCTGAAAAATCATGCACTGGTGATCCTCTCGAGTGCATTCCTTTCTTTTTTTATTAATGAAAAGGTTTTTATTTGTGCCCTCTGTTATTCCCAGAAGTACAACACAAAACAAAATGGGAAACCATGATTTATCTTCTATTTGATAAAAACATCTGCAGAATAAAATGAGCCTCTTGATGCCGGAATTGTCATCAATGATGACTTTGACAAAATGAGCAATACATAATTTGCTAGCTCCCTTGTGAAGCTGAAACAGATTGTCAAATAAAACACTGGAGGAGATGCATATGGGCTGAGTAGACTGGCTTTGAATAGGAATACATGCAGGTGGTGGCTTGGTAGTGGCTCTAAGAAGGAGGACTGCCCTAATTTGGAGGGTCATTTGCATTTGAAAATGCTCATTGCTAAATTGTGAGTATTCCCTATAGGCAAAGAGAATGGATCCTGCCAAAACTGGAGCTATTTTTGCTCCTTGGTAACTTGAGTAAACCAGAAAGCCCAAGGCAAAAGAGAGAGTGGGTGACACTCAAACAGACCATCCCTTAATGGTGACTTTATGGAATACAGATCAGTAATATATGAAAACAACACTCATGAAAATCAATTGTTTTATGGTTAAAAATGGATTTCCCATCAGCACAAAGTATGGGAAGTATACTAATGGGTCCACTTTGTACGCCTTTATGAAATAGCAATCAAATGCATTATTAGTCTTTATATCTGAAAATCATGCCAAAAATCATATCATTGTTTTAGATCTGAATTTCATAAGTCAGTCCTGATTACCCAGATAGACACACAAAATTTCTAATTCTTAAGATTTGGATCATTTACCTGAGATTTCTTTTATGTAAATTTCTAAGTTCAACTTTTTAATCACAAGAAAGCAGTAATTGATATATGATCAAACTACTAGTTACATTATTTATTCAAGTTCCTATTTTCCATATATATATTTATTTATTTATATCTTCTTGATAGTAGATACATCCGGCAACCAGTTTCTTCAATCAATAGCCTACAATAATACAACACATTTATTTAAAAAGTAAATCTACATTGGTATATTTTTATTAAATAACAGCTATATTTTCTTCATATTTTCTTAGCTTTTAACACGATGTACTCTTTCTTCTCCAAGGTCGCACTCTGGACCCCACGTCCTGTTGAGTCACCAAGTTCTCTTAGGTTCTTCTTGGCTGACACAGCTTTCTTAGGGGTTCCTGGTTTTCAGTGGCCTTAGTTTGAGGAATCCTGTTCAGGTGTTTGGATGGAAGCTCATTAACTGGAGTCCATCAAGCATTTTTCTCATTGTTAAAGATTGGCATTATGGGCCTTAGAGGAAAACCACAGAGAGAAATGCATTCTCATCAGTGATTTTAACAGCACCTGCTATCAATATGACCTACATTGAACTTAATTTAGTTTCCCACTTAGGTAATATTTGTCAGATTTCTCCACAATCAAGTCACTCCTTTTCTCCTTTTTCATTCACTGGTCTTTAAAAACAAGTCACTGGTTACAATCCGCATGCAAGGGGTGGGGGTATTAGCTCCCAGCAACTTGGGAGAAGAGTGTCTACATCAATCTCCATCAATTATTTACAGTCTTTCTGTATAAGAGATTTGTCTCTTCTGTTCCATTGATTTAATAATTTAATCATTCATTTATATCAATAGGGAATCAAGGACATTTTTATATGTGAGATTGTAACCAAATGGTACCTGTATGTGTCCTCCAGAGAAACAGATCAACAGGATGCATAAGTCTATCTCAAACTAAATATATATATATATATATATAGATAGATAGATAGATAGATAGATAGATTAGATATAGATATATAGATCTAGATAGATATAGGTATAGATATAGATATAGACAGTGTGCATACATATATTCCTATAGTAAGTACCATGTGGATGTGTGAGTGTGTGTGTGTGTGTGTGTTTATGTATGTGATTATATCTGTGTATGCACAATTGTAGGTAAATTCCAACTCTGCAGCATCTGCCAGGCAGCAGGCTTGGGATCCAGCGAAAAGCTGACAATGCAGTTTCAGCCCAAGGGCAATCTGCTGGCAGAATTCCCCTTTCCTTAAGGAAGGGCAACTTATTCTTTTCTATTAAGGAGCTCAGCCATTGGATGAGGCCCACTTACATTACAGGGGACAATTTGCTTTAGCCAAGTGTAATGACTCAAATGTTGAACTTTGTATAAAATCTAGCTTTACAAATACTGGGGTAGCAAGGCCTAGACCAGTTGGCACATGAAATTATTACTCTCATCACCTTCTGTTGCTCTTTTTTTTCCTTTGAGGTTTAACCCTAGGGAAATTTTCAAAAGGTTTCCAACAGCACTCTGACCTGCACTCGTCAGGGTGGATTTGGTTTTTGTAATGTGTTTTGTTCATTGAGATTTCTGACACTGTGGGAAACTCAGATTCAGTATATACATTTGTCAGAGTTCTAATAACAGTCCCCCTCTCAAAACATCCTTTTTCCTATTATTGAATAATGATACTAGAAGCCAAGATATGAGTGCTATTTATTTATTTATTTATTTGGAACAGAGTCTGCCGCTCAGACTCATAGTGATCTTCCTGTCTCAGCTTCCCCATTGCTGGAATTATAGCCACCACACCTGATTTGGGTGGCTGGCACAGTGTGCTTGGGGTTCCAGGGCTGGCATGGCATGTAGTAACAGGGATCAAACCCAGACCCCTCTGCTTCCCAGGCAGGTGTTTAGACCACTGAGCTATCTCGCCAGGGCCAGATATTAAGTATTCTTGTTATTAGGATATTATTGCTTTTAAGTCCTATTAGCTAACAATGATGGTACATGTATGCACTATCTCATGTAAATGGGTGCATCTATAAATATTTCCATTTTATGTTCATACAAACCTATACTAACCAAAACATGACCTCATATCTCTGGTATTTCATGCATTTAAGAAACTAATCCTATGAGACCAAGGTCCTACTCTTATGCTCTTACCCTTAATTACTTCATTATGTGTCTAACTTCCAAATACAGACAAAGCGGTGATTAGGTCTTTAGCATATAAATTTGGAGGAACACAAGCATTCAATCTATAATATGTTTTTCTTATACCAGAATAAGTCATTTTGCCGTTTTTTATAGGATAGGTTGCCTAATGACAATCCCCCTCTGGTTTTGTCTGAAGGAGTTTGTTTTTCTTACTCAATATTAAAGAATATTTTTGTGCAAGATGTGAATTTTAGGTTGGTAAGGTGGTGATAGTGTTTTCAGTACAGTAAATATTTCATTCCACCCTTGTCTTGCTTCCATTTTTGTAACAAGGTGCAGTTAATCTTATTCCTCTATAAATAAAGTGTCTCCCTACAACAGTTTTCCTCAAGTTGTCTTCCTTTCTTGCTTTCTTTCTCGCTTTCTCTTTCTTTCTTTCTTTCTTTCTTTCTTTCTTTCTTTCTTTCTTTCTTTCTTTCTTTTTTTCTTTCTTTCTTTCTTCCTTCCTTTCTTTCTTTCTTCCTTTCTTCCTTTCTTCCACTTCCTCCTTTTTTCCAGATTTCTCTTTTTATTTCTTCCTCTTAAGCCCTTTCTCTCTCCCACTGTATCTTTCTTTCACTCTTAATCTTACTTTTTATTTAAATTTATATATTTGGTTCAGGACATCCCTACACAGCTCTGACTCATAGTAATCCTCCTGATTCAGGCTCTCCAGCACCGGGATTACAGACATGAGGCACCACACCTGGTTTCATGGGCCAGTGTGGAGGGTCCAGGGTGGGGCCAGCACAGCATGCAGTACAAGGGATCAAACCTGAATCCGTGTGCTTGCCAGGCAGGCACTTAGACTGCTGAGCTATCTCCTCAGTCTTGCTCTTTCTTGTACTGTAATTAAATCCAAAACATTTGCACTAAACATTATCATCAACTTTTTAAAATTTTTATTTATTCACTTATTTATTTATTTTATTTGAGACAAATTCTCAGTAAATTGCTAAATTGCACAGGCTGGTCTCAAATTTGTGACCTTACTCTTCAACCTCCCAGAGTACTGGGATTATAGTCATGTGCCACCAGTCCAAGACCCTTTCAGTTCAGTTTTAGCATGAGATGACCAACATCGTTCTAAGATATTTAGCCTGTTTTCAAAGATGTGTGGTTCTCTATCACTTTTAGAAAGTTCTCAGCTTTTATTGCTTCACATTCTTACTCTTTTCTATTCCAATTAAAGGGACAGAATTTCTACTTCTCACTGTTCCTGGGTGTCTGTTCTGGTTCATTCTGTTTATTTATTTATTTTTTATTTGCCCTTTTTTCAGTTTGGAAAGTTGCTCATGGTCTATCATAAAGACATCTAATTCTTTCCTAAACTTGACTAGTCTACTGCTAAATTCCCTAGAAAGCATTCTTCATCCCAGTTACAATGACACTGCCAAGCTTTTCCTTTTGATTCTTTCTTAGAAAATCTTTTTCCTCACTGTGTTACTGCATTGGTTGATACATTAGTCAAGTTGAACAGTTACAAAATGGATAGTAAAACAAAAAAAGAAAAGATAGTTCAAAATACCAGTTATGATCCAATGATCATCTATGAAAAAGATTATATTATTTCACCTCTAAATGATTCTGTTATAATATAATATTGACAGATTTAATGCTAGTTCTTAAGGATTATTAAACCTGTGTTAACATTAAAGTTATAAAGTTATTAAACTTAAACATCAAGCAAAAAAAAACCTTAACTTCTATTTTGGTAAAACAAATTAGTGTGTTTCCATTTATACACAAGATAGTTACCACATGTTAGGCATATTTATATACATATGTATCTAGAGACTGGTTTAAAAAATATGTCTAGTTGCCAAGTTGACAAGGGGTGGATTGTAGTGGTTGATACATTGTGTCAACTTGAGAAGTTAAAAGCTTAACTAAATGGGCTCAGTAATTCCACACCCTGGAGCATGGAGGCTCTACCCTAGAGTGCCTCCTCTCGTAAAGGAAATAAAAAAGGAAGGATGGAGTGTTACATTTCCTCAGAGGATCTGCAGCCTTCACAGTTTGGACATCATCCCCCGGCTTCTAGCTCAAACTCTTCAGCCTGTGATCCCAACTTGGATCCTTCAGCCTTCTGGTGTAGGCTCATAAGCTTTCTGTCACAGACTCATGATCCTCCTGATATGGCTTTCTGTCACACACCCATGGACCTCCAAATATGAACTTAGGAAATACAACGGTAAGCTCCAGACCATAGACTAAATCTCAGTCCTTACTGTGCACACACCCTCTTTACACTTCTTCATCTGATTTGTGGCTGATCAGCGTAAGCCAATCTTATAAATTCTAATATATTTGTACATCTTGTGGCATATCTGTTCCTCTAGTAAAACCCTGATATACTCCTCTGATTTTACATGATTGTTTAGAATTTTATTCATTAGACATTTTAAACTTGTTAACTATAGTCATTTTAAGGTCAAAAAAATCAAAATATGTGTTGTATCTCAATCTGACCCACATACTTGCTCTGTCTCTTTAGTTTTTGTTAGTTTTTTTCCTTGTGATATGCCTTGACCTTTTTATTTGAAAGGCAGGAACATTGTATCAGCTAATACAAGTTGAGGAAAGCTGATTTTTAAGGTAATAATTTCACTTCTTATGTCTAGTCAGAATGTCTCTAATGGTTGCAGTAGCTGCAGATGCTGGAGGCTTCTACTTCCTCCACCTAGTGTCCATGCTTGTGTCTTTCATGTGTGTTCTTTCTCAGAGAGTTTGTATCTGCAGTATCTTCCAGCTGCAACCTATTGCATTTAAACTGAGCCTTGATTCAATGATGGCAAAGTGACAAAGGATATAGTGTGCTGCAGCCTTCAGTGAAGTCCCAGACATTTCACAGGCCTTCCTCTAAGAGCTAAGAGTATCTCAGATGTAGCTCCCTCAGTGTAGCTTTTCTCTTAGAGCCATCCATTCCTTTCATAGAGGCTCTGTTCCCATTCTATTTCTTTGCAGTATTAAACAGGCTCTGCTAAGGTGAGATCTGAAGGCTACAGGGTTCTGAAGTAGGAGGAATTGCACCTCCCACCTGGAGCAAGGCTGTGGCAAACCATCCCTCTGAAAAGAAGCTTTGCTGTGGGCAAAATCCTAAGGCAAGATGTAGGTTTAGCATTATGGAAGTTTCTGGGTACATTTTACAACACTAACTCTTCTGTACTAGAGCACTGGGGGTATCTTTCTTGGATCTTTACCTTAAAAACCTGCAGAATTGTGATGCCACTCTGAAACTGTGGCACAACATATTTCCCAATCGTAGACTAGTCTATATCTTAGGCTGTTTTCCAAAATCATCATTTGATATGGTCTGAATTTATATGTGCTCAAATTTGAAATGTTGAAATCCTAACCCCTACCGTATGTATCTTTTTAGGAGATGGAGATGTTTGTGAGATAACTAGGTGTGTTAGTTACTCTTTCTCATTTCTTAGGCAAAGTACCCACCATCAAACATTAAAGAGGGAAAGGTTCATTTAGTTCACAATTCGTGGAGCTTTCAGTCCATACTCAGCTAATCCCAAGGCAGAATGGTACCCAGAAGAGGGCAACAGTTCCTTGGTGAAAACAGCAAACACAACAAAAGCACCAGGGAGGAGAGTGAGAGAGCAAGCCTTTTTCCTTCCCTTATATTATATACCCATCTGTATCAGTCAGGGTTTACTAGACAAACAGATATAACACAAGGTATGCAAAGGTATAAGAAATCACATGTTTGACTGAGAATGGTCTGCCAGAGTTGGATGAGGAAGTGCGTAGAGGGTTTCTGCACCCTGGAGGCTGAAGTGTTAAGTCCAAGATGTGGAGCTCACTCCAGTGTTCCATGCAAGCCCCTATCAGGAGTCTGGTGGGTCTGCAATGAAATGCTGAAGAAGCCACGATGAAGGCCTGAGTCTACATAGGAAGGCTGATTAGTCCCAGACAGAAGTGGAACAGTCTGCACTGGAAGCCAGGAGAGAGAGCCAAGCTGAGGTGCACAATGCAGCTCCTCTGAAGAAACAGCAATCAGTCCCTCCTCATTTCCCTACAGCCCTCATCCCCAGGGGGTCCTTTACACCCACCTCATCTTCCTGCCTTCCCCTTGCACACATTCAGGATGTTTGCCAAATGAGGACCCTGGTCCCCTGCTGAGTCACTTACTTCTCAAATTGACACAATGTATCAACCATGACACTGCCCCAGGGCAGGTATTGCACTCCCACCCATAATCCCAGCATTGTACCATGTATCAATCACAAACTGTAGAGCCCACCCCCAAGAGGCTTTGGGGGGACATCTAGACACAAACCATGACACTATGTAACAAGATCTCTTCTCTCATTAATGCAATCAGGGACTTTACACAGGAGGCCCCAGGCCAACCTCTTGTTCCTTCCACTACCTGTGTCAAGACACTGTGCAAAGGTGCCATTCATTGTAAACCAGAAAGTTGGCCCTTGCCGAACATCAGATCTGCCAGCACCTTGACATAGGCCTTCATTGCTTTCAGAATGGTGAGAAACAAAATACAGAAAACCCAGCTTGTGGTATTTTGTCCCAGTAGCCTGAATGCATTAAAATACCATTTCCTGGTAAATACCATTTCTAATCTGTTCACACTTCCAGCTTTTCTGTTCGAAGCATGCAGATTCAAGGTGTGTCTCTGGACAACAAGATTGAATTACTTCAAAAATCAGAGCTAACGCCGCTCGTATATATATTTATAGACTTTTGCTCGTCTTTCATATAATTTTTACTAGCTTTTCCAATGAGAATTTCTGAGTGACCATGCCATATAAATTTCCTTTTTTCCTTCCTTGGCAGACGTCTTCCTAATTTGTGTATTGTTAGCTAAAGATGCTCCATCCCCGCCAGTTTAATCATGAGGGACTTTTAAGCTTTTCCTTCCTCCTCATCTGTTACATGAGTTACATCAGTTCCCCACTAAAACTTTAAGTGTAGCAATTCTTATTCTGATACAAAATACTAAATAATCTATTAGAGTAATTGAGGACTCAAATATAACTCCAGGTATCATTCATCAAAGGATGCAATCACTGTCAGACAAACTAAAATGACAGGAAAGAACAAGAGTTTTCAAAACTGCACTGCATAATTCCTCGTTATTTTTGTTTTTATTTTCCTCCCTCCCCTGTGTTCATGACTTTTCACTGTTTTGGAGTCAGTTGTTTTGTTTTGTTTGTGTTTTTGGGTTTTGCTGGTTCTTTATGAATTCAGTAATTGAAAATTGAGTCCATGCTAATGAATGTGCCAAAGCTTGGGACAAAGCACAACCTGGTGCTTTCTGACAATAAATGTTTAATCCTCCTTCCTTGGAGACATCAAAAAACTCCGGTAATTGAGGAAGCAAGAATATCTAACCCTGGAGCACACCTTTTTATGAACACTGTGTTCTTCATGACACACAAGGGATCTTTTAAAAACAGACATTGGTGTTTGGTAAGTTTACCCTTTGACAAACGATTCTTTTACTGTATACAATGCTCCTCACAAAACTTTTACTGCTATTACACAAAAGAGTAATAAAATGAGGTACATCTTTTCCCCTCTATTTAGATGTCTCTTTCACTACTGTAACTAAGCATAATGTTTACCTGAGGAGAGAGAACAGTAATTCCTAGGGAGCCTTGCACATGGCTGATTAAGTGTACAGTGAGCTGACTTAAGAAGCAGTTATGGCCTTCTCCGTGAATGGTCCAAACATTGTGCGCCATTGCACCCCGCCTCACCTTCTATGCTGCTGAGCCTCGGCCAGATAACAAAGGACAAAGATCTTTCCTAAGAAATTGTCAGTGCAGCTTAAGAAGAGAATCTATCTATAAAGATGAATAGTAGTCCCATTTAGTGGCTAATGTTTTCCTGCACCAACCTATTGGGAAATTTCTCGATATTGATACAGAAATTTGCAAGTGCCCTTCATCTCCCTCTCCCACCCACACACTGTGTGCCCAAAGGAAATTTTTTGCCAGAGATGATATCATTTGGAAATAACAATACACCCCATTAATTACTCTCTCCAAGGAAGAGACATGTGACACATCTTACAGAATCAGCTCAAAAGACAGAAAATCCCGAGCACTCATTATATATTTTCTCCTGACATAGCACATTAAAATTTGAACAAAAAGACCATCTTATCATAAAGTCAGCAAAAAAGAAAACAAAACAAAGCTTCTATTTGCACACCTCTGGCCCTTTGGCAGATTATGCATTATGTTGCAAATACTGTTTTCCAAAGGTCCTATATAGTGCATTGGCGGCAGTGTGGACCTGCTAATTAAAAACAAATCAAACCTCTCTAACTTCTTAATCCATGTGATCTTTTCAGTTACTTAACCTCTCTGTTCCCCACACTTACGTAGTACCTATTGCTAGAAGCTGTAGTCAGAATCTTTATGAGAGAATGAAAGAAAGTCAACTGGTCCAAGGCCGGCAAAGAAAATAACCTAGCAAATACTATATTGATTTTTTCCTAATTATTTTTAATCAAGCAAATATGACCAAAAATGTATCCGTAGATCCTTAATTCCTTTTTTCATCATTAGTAAGGTTGAAGACAGTATCTAGAAGCACCAGCTATTTCATTTGGTAAATATTTCTTTCTCTCCTGCTAGTTTCCAGTGGAATTGCTATCACAGATAAGCAGCATTCTAGGTACAAAGGATGGGTCAAAGGGAAACCCATCAGAAAACGCTTCTCACCCAAAGTGATTGGCCACTTGTTAGGAAGGAAATTCAACCCAAATACATCAGAATTTTCCACTATATATGGTTTCTGGAATTATAGAAATCATTTTCCTCCTTAAGAAATAAGAACATAAAATGGGGTTGGGCAGCTACCTTCTCTGCTAAAGGGCAAAACCAGTTGCAATAGAAAGGAACAAGAATGACCAACAAAAAGAAGATTCACAGACTTCCATGTCATTGGCATCCTGAAAACATCACAGTGATTTTTGTCGCAATGAAGCTATTCACTTCAGACTTCGCCCTGGTGAATCTCTCTTCAGCAAGTCTGTTGTGATCCTTCCCTGATGGATTCAGGGCTCTGTCTTTCACTTTTCTAGAGAACTTGCAACTATTTCTCCTCTAACATGGACCACTGCCCCATGTCTGCATCACTGGTCCATTAAAAATGGAGAGCCTGAAGTCAACTTTCAGACAGTAGTCCTTCTGGGCTAAGCATGTCTTTGACTCTGAAACAAAAATGTGCTAGTCAGTTTTGTCTCCTAGCAGTCCACAGGTTTGCCCCATATTTAAAATTCCATTACAATGTGTACTTATGCTTGTTTTGATTGTTCAGGATAAGGCTCAGCAACTTCAATTTATCTATGCCTTTATTTTAACTTTTCTTTACTACCCTTTAAGGAAATGATGGTTTGAGATTTTCAACAAAATAACCCTGAAAAACAGTTGTATCTTTCAGGAAAAATGCATATCAAGGTAGAAAGTCCAGCTCATGTACACATAAGTGAGTTTTTATAAATTTTGTCAAGAGGAAAAATCACATTGCCAAATGAAGTTTGTCCCACTCTAAAAAAGTTACCCTATTTTTTTCTATTAATTATAAAAGTGCCTAGACCCACATGTAAAACATCCCATGTTAAATGTCAGAGATCCAAAAACAGCCACAATCCTTTTATACTTTAATTAAACAGATTTCTGCTGTTTAGTTGTATAGATTGCTAAATGTTCAGGGTTCTTAATTGAATTAAGTGAACCTAAAAGTAAAATGATTTTCTCACTCCCCAAACTTCTTCTAGGAAACAATAATTAGAACCCAAAGTTGGAGATGCCTGCCAGCAAGAATTTTGAAAATAGGCAGGAAATTTTTCCAAAAGAAGGGTAGAAAATAAAGTCTGGTTTAATCTCATAGTTTTCATTGCATTTATGAATTCTCCTGTAGACAGTACTCAACAAGTCTTTGGTATAACACAAAGATACTTAGTGCCTGAGAGATTGTTTTTAGATTTCAATTTACAAAACAATGCTTTCAAGCCAATCCATGCTGAGCAGGAATTGTAGTTGACTCCTTTGTTCAGGTTTCTCCAAACTAAGGAGAAGGTGTTGCTCTGAAATCAGCTAGGGTATTAGATCCTGGAAGGCTTGTGCTGGGATCCAGTTTTCTCTAAATCCATCTCTGAACTTCCCTCTCCAAGATTGAATTTAATTATGTGGAAACTGAAGCTGAGAAACATAAACCTCTTAATGCTATTGCATGGGAAAATACGATTTGTGGATAAAGTATGAAGTACAGTGTACAACATAGACTAGGTGCTCAATACAGGTAATTGTTTTTGATAACATTGAAGAGTTTAGTTTTGTTTATGCCAGGAATGTTGCTTGGTGCCACTGCAGGAAGGAAGTCAAGTTCTTTCTTCCCAAGAGTTTCTCTTATGTGGTAGACAGAAACAGTAAAAATGTAAGGTAATGAATGAGTGAATGAGGAAGTGAGTGAGCAGATGAATGACTACAGTAAAAGAAAGAAAGAGAGACAGAAAAAGAGAGGAGATTAACTTTACATTGAAAAGTGATATGGGTTGAATGGTTTAGATCAGGAAAAAATGGACATTTGAGGCAGGAAGAGTATATGGAAATGTCCTGGGATAGGAAATAGTTGGGTTTTCCATGGAGAAAGAAGTTTTAAAAACATAAACAAAGGCGTAACTTTTGACAATTCTAATTTATCTGTGCCTTTCTTTTAGCTTGTCTTTACTACTCTTCAAGGAAATGAAAATTTTTCAGCAAAATAAACCTGAAAAACAGTGATATCTTTCAAGAAAAATACATATCAAGGTAGAACGTCAGAAAGGCTCTGCCTAACTGGTGCGAGCTGAGTAGACTGCAATCATGCATGGTTGAAAAAAAGGGGATCCACCCTGAAGCTCATCAACAGCCCAGTGATAGCACTGTCATTTAATTGAAGTGCTCATAATCCCATGAAGTATATTTGGGTGGACAGATCACAAACATCTGTAGCTCATGATTTTATTATAAGTAAACATGTAACATGAAAGTTACCTCTACTGGGTGTTACCTCCAAGCTTCCTCAAATCCCCACTTCTCTACTGTATGAATTATGTTTATTAGTGTCAGTCTTATGACAGTTAGATCAAAAGATCCTACGAGTTGGAGTGTTCCATTTCAATTACACCAATGTCAACTATTTTTGTCCCTTTATTCCTATCCAAGAAGTATGACATTTGTGTGTAGGAAACACACACACACACACACACACACACACACACACACCCTGAAAATGCCCAAAATAAATGAAAACTGCACCTAACAGTGGACAGTTTGCAAGGGTGACTATTATCCCTCACATTCTTCCTTTCCAGAAGAATATCATAAGCCTCTTTCTTGAGGTGCCCTGATTTATTCAGAGTACCACTCACACCAATGGTGCAGAAAATTCGGCCTGATGATGTGGTTCAGACATAGTTTCTTTGAACATGCCAATCGCCACCAAGGTGAGTTCTTGGCTCTGGCATGATTGCCGGCCATAATTAGCTCTAGTTAAAGTGCCTCTGTGCACCCTGGCAGGAAGATCACCTACATCAATACTGCAACTAGCTTAAGCTTGCTCTGGGGAGAGATTGTGTGTGACAGGCTTTATCTGTAGGGCAAACTGCCACCTACTGCAGTTGCACAAGCCTTGCTCTGCCCAGTTTAGCTGCAACTGTGTTTGATGGATGAGCCTCGTGGGTAGCATCAGAATAACAAGGGCGCTAAGTATCGCCATCACAGGGCACCACTCAGACAGGGATCGCAGAGTGCTTCGTCTGGACTAATTAGTTCTGACAGTGCTTCTGTGAGTTAGGTATGTGTTGTTATTCCCATTTTACAGCTGGGGAGACTGAGTAATGGAGAAACTCAGCAGCTTACCCAAGACAGTTCAACAGGGAGATGACTGAAACTCATGAAGCCTGAAAGCTTGAGGAGCCCCTGTCTGCCGCGTCAATTAAACCCATCAGCTGATCATTACTTGAAGCCTCTTGAATGATCATGTTTTATTAGTGCACACTGTCAAGCAGATGCCACATTTTACCTGAGATGCGGCCATCTTTCAATCCCCAGAAATAACGGCTGCTGGTAGCGATTGTGGGCACAAACGCTAGGGAAAGGTCAAGCCGCCCACCTTCTGTTGTGTCACTTACTCTCTGCCTCATGTGACTGCTGCTTGAGAAAAAGTCAGATAGGAAGCTTCAGTAGATTATAAGACACCTACATCTGGCTGGAAGTAATTGTTGGTGCATGAGGGCAAACACATTTTTTAACTAGACAGAGGAAACCCATCTTGTTGCTAAAACAAAAAAAAATGCACTGGTTATTAGTTTATATTAACAATAAGAAAGTTAATGTATAAACACATAAAAGGTCCAGCATGACACATCACAGACTGTGAGAGACAAAGAAAGTATATCCAAGGAGAACTCTTTAAAGTTCTTACTTTGTCCCAAATGTGATAAAACTTCTGTTCTTTGCAGGATTCCAGAGCTAATGGAATGGGGAAGGGAGAGCTTGGAACAGAAGTGCAGGAAAGGATATTCATGTCCAAGGCCCTCCTGTGACCTTTGTTTGCTTTCTTGTGCTGCAAAATGTGGCTCTACAGGAATTTGGGCCTTAGGAATGGGGACATATTTTGCCACTTTAGGTTGAGGAAGGTTTCTAATTTTTCTAAACCTTTCTTTCTTGATTTGTGAATATGGAACATTATTGATCTTACAGGATTATAAAGAAGATCAAGTGAAACTGTAGATGGGTCTAGTTTAGGACTTGACACTTAATAGATGCTCAAGAGAAGTTAAGTAATACTACTGTGGCTAGTAGCCTCTCGCTGTCTGCCCTGAAGTCCCTCCATGTTCTCTAAGTTTCACACACACTTTAACTATAAACCAGCTCCCCGCTGACTCCACAGGAAGTAGCCCGCCTAACCCCTGTCTCTCCTTCCTCTGGTCCCTCACATTACTCAGCAATAATGCAATCCAGTCTTTTGGAAGGTCCTTAGAAATACATCCATCGGTGCCTCCTCCGTGAAAATGAAGCTAACTCCTTGTTCTACCCACCGCAGCTTGTAGCATTATATGCAACAAATGAGAGAATAACTCAGTCTTCAATGTAAACTCCAGCATGCAATAAATTTTAAATTTGGAAACATTATCATGATTATTTTGTAAGACTTAACTGAGTGAAGAAATCTTGTTTTAATTATTCACAGTAAGACACTAATGATAAAGAATAAGTAGTTTACCCCTGCTACATAGCATTGATTCATTTTAATCAAAACCTTTCATGACTTAATCCAAAATTGGAAATATTAGTGAAAATTCGAAGCCAATGAAATAACAGAGGGGAGAATTCATTTGAACTGAAGGAATGCTTAAATTACCCTCCACATGTTTAACTTTTAAGCAAGGATCATCCTGGCACATGTTTATGTCTCTGCAAGTGTTTTGCACACTACTCAAAGGTGATCTTGACAGAGGAAGTGTAGCAGGGAACAATTTTGTCATCTGGCTGCCAAACTGTCCCCCTTTCCCCTTTCCAGGCCCCTCTCTGCTCCCAGCCCTGGGAAGGGTCTCCCAGTATAATCAGCCAGAGTGAAGCCTGTACCTCCCTATCTGTAGCTAAGGACAGTATTTTTCTGCAATTGTTACTTGCCCTGACAAGGATGTTCTTCCTCTTAATTTGCAGCAGTGGCTGTGCTAAATATTGTACAATATGCAAACATCTATCCTGATGCCCCCCAACCAGAAATGCTATTAAGCAAGTCTTGTTCTTTTGATATAAAAATTCTTGCTGTTTCAGAGGCAGAAAAGTAAGCCCAATATAAATTTAAAAAAAAATCCAAGTGCCAAAAAGCTAATAAAATGATAAGAAGATCCTGGCACTGATTTTCAGTGCTTTCAATTGACACGCTAAAATATGCCAACTCATGCTCAAGAAGAACATTAGGCTGTTTCTATAAATGGGACCTGAAGATCAGCTAAAGTAATGGAGTCTAATTATTATTATTAATAATAATAAGAGTATATTAATCTCTCCTATCAGCGAGCAGGTATAATATTGACCTTTTCTTTCAAAGACAGCTATGCTGATATTATTTACTATGCTAGACATTTTATTCTGCAGTAATAATCACAAAAAGATTAACACAATGATGTCCTACTCTGCATTAACAAATTTTTTTTTTAAATTGTGTTGGATGAAAGGATGGTCATGCCTCAAAGAACATAAGTGTCAACTTATAAGTAAAGAGGGAAATAAATACCACACTCACCAAAAAGTGTCTGAAACTATGACAACCAATGAAGTAGCTCACATTTTTTCATCCATGCCTCTCTACATATCCTTTGAGCTCTAGCCCACTCCACCAGCATTGACTGAGGAAGACTCTTGGAGAAGAATCAAAATCCCAAGAGAGATCAAACCTAGCAAAGATAGTTGGGACTCCATGAATTTCACGCATTCTTATACTTTACGTGAGGGACAGTGAAGTTGGTGCATGTCAATGAACTGAGACAAAATGACATCTTCCATTCCGAGGGCAAAGCAAGCCTAGTTATACTTCTGTGATTGTATTAAAAGTAGCTTTGCATTAAAAGTAGCCTGAGATAAATTGACAAAATGCCTGTGATCATCAGCTCAAAAAGAGATTTATTTTGGCTCACAGTTTTGGAGGTCCCGGAGTTGATGATTGACCCTGTTGTTTGGGTCCTGTGAGGAGGCAGCACACTGTCGTGGGAATTCATGGCATAGGAAAACCACTCATCTTGTGGCCAGGGAGCAAAGAGAGCAAGGAAGACTGGGCTCCTCCAGTCTCCTTGAGGCACCTTGAATGACTTAAATTCCTGATAACAAGCATTCCACTGCCTCCCTGGAATGTCACACCCAAAGTCCAAAGTTTGGCAATCTTTTGCATTTCTCTTTCCCCGCATGCATAATTTTGGAGGCCAGGTGTCCCATAAAGCAAATATCCATGAAAGATGAAGACCAGTGCAGATCAGAGTTTGTGATTAGGTGATCTGTTAAGAGGAAGGATTTCCTTTGCAGAGTGAAGTCACTGAGATTCTGAGAGTATGTCTGTTTTAACTTTCCTGAGTAACACAAAATTCTAGCACTGTCTTAAATCTACTCTGTGAGTTTGTACATTTTCATTCAACTTCTTGGATTCTTGTTTATATAGATTAAAAAAGTGAAGATCCTTCTGTGTAGCATTCTCCAGCTTGTGTAAAGCTCTTTGAGTATATAGAAACAGACCAACAGTTATCTAATTGTTAGATTTAGTCCATAGCTTTCTCTTACCTACAAACTGTATTGTTCTAACACTGATAGTCTCAGACTTTTGGTGTAGATCTGTTCTATGATATTTAATCACTACATTTAAGGTACCTATTTTTGCATCTGTTTGTTGTTTTGCATAGATCTCCTATAGGAGTAGAAGTTTTCCTTCTGATCACCTTACTATCAGAACCTGGGACAGTGTTGAACAATCAATATATTTTTTGTTGAAATGTAATTAGAAATCTTGAAAAGAAAGCTTACATATTTTCTCTATCTCTTCACTGACACTGCATAGGAAAAATTGCCTTGTAGTATGTGCAAGGAGATTTGAGAATGGCAGAGCATACAGAGAAGGGACAGAGGCTGAGGTAGAGAGAATGAAAAAAAACAATTGAGAATACTAGAGAAGAGAGCAGGGGTAAGTTATTGATGTCAAAGGGGACACAGAGAAGGGATGAGAAAGTTAAGCCAGATAACATAGTAAAAAGTCTGGGTCAGAGCACAAAGGTCACTCCTAGCAGAGCACCTCATCATTTCTGAAGCAGAAAATGAAATGTGACTGAGGATTGGGAGTCCAGTGATGGGATGATCGTACATATAATATTCTTTCCTTTCAACTGACGACATGCATTGCAGGGACTTGGAGAGAATGAGAATTTGAGATCTGATGGCAGTGCCTCAACTCTCCAGATGTCTGGGGCCAAGGAATACAAAACAGGGGGAATTGGTCAGGATGCTGGTGACAGTTCCAAACTTGTTTGACAAGTACAAGACAGGATGATAGGACTAGACGCCAAGTGGAGTGTCAGGCCTCTGGTGTTGTTTCCACTAATGAAATCATGGCAAGAAAACCTTCTGCTCTGTCTCTGACTAGAAATGTCCAACCTAGGGTGGGAATCTTAACAAAGCAACCAGTGCTCTTCAGCATTTCATCAGACCCCTACAAAGGGACTTATTCTCATACAGATGAGCACTCAGTTGTTACTTGACTGCTTTCTACACTGAAGCAAGAAGCTTCCTTTTTCAACATGTCTTTCTGTCCCCAAAACTGATATCTGGAATATCATCTCCAATCTGGGAAAGTGACAAAGTCTACACAACAGCACTTGGCAGCCAAAATCCCCTTGACCCTCTGCCACTCCATCTGCACTGACCCTAACTAGATGGGACCAAGTGGCTAGCTACAGAAACCATTTCTTGAATTGATCATTTAAATATATGGTAAAAACAATATTAGAAGCAGAAACAAAAACATATTAAAAGGCAAAGTGTTTAGAAAGTGAGTTTAGTGTAATCTCTGAACCTGCAGGCAGCAGCCATAGCAAAACTAAGAAGTGAAGGTCAAAGTGAGAAGACAAGGGCATTAGAACAGATGGGAGGAGCAAAGGAGTAGGAGGTGATACTTCTATATCAGTATTTCCCTGAAAGTTTTTAATAGAAACATAGTTTTCAAAAAGTTCTGCCTCTATACCTTAACCTGAATACATGCATGATGTATTTCCTTAGCACCTGAGTTTAAAAAAAAATTCTACTTTTGCATTTCACAAACCCAGTGGTTTAAGCCAGTCAGTCCCCTTATGTGTCATAGTGCAGTCACCGTCTGTAAGCTACTGCCTGGACCGCTCCTCTGGGTGTGCCCTTATTTGTCACCCATCTCTTTCATTTCATGCTACAATAATGAAACCTGTTTACTTCTTCACTTTCTTCAGGAAATTCTGTTCCTTTTGTAAATGTTTACCAGCCATCTCATATTCCAATATTTCTCTTATCTCTTGATAGATTGCTTTATATCTCACTTTTCACAATTAAGTGAAACTGTCTAAAGTTTCTTGAAATCTGCAGGCATCTCTTTGGCCTGTTAGAAAACATTGCCAGAATGTGGGTGACTTAATGAAGGAAGACTTATATCTTATGGAGGCAGAAGTGTTTTAGAAGCTGTAGACATGACGTCTTGTAAAGGCATCGGTGAATGGTTTCCAGACAGCCAGGTGTCCCAACACGTCTGCATGAGAATCATCACTCCTATGTCTTCTAATAAGGACACTGATCCCATTCATGGGGGTAACTTTCATTATATTGTTACTTTTAAAAGTAACGTTGCTGCCCATCTTTTATAACAGGCCAAAGTGATTCAGATTTCAAGAAACTTTAGTCAGTTTCACTTAATTGTGAAAAGTGAGATGTAAATCTATGTATCAAGAGAGAGATCAGAGAAATATTGGAATATCACAGGGCTGGTAAATGTCTACAACTAGAAATAGAGTTTCCTGAAGAAAGGGAAGAGGAAAACAGGTTTCATTATCATAGCATGAAATGAAAGAGATGGGTGGCAATGCTACCATATTTAAGTGATTTTAACATATGAATGTAGAGCAAACACAAAAATGTGCAATATATTGTCTCTGTTCAAAACCCATGTCCTTCTTACATGTAAAATATCTTAATTGCATCCCAATAACCCTGCATTACTTAGCTCTTTTGATCATCAATTTGAAAGTCTGTGGTCCAAGGACTCTTCTAAATATAAATACGATCAAATTGGAGAACACTTGAAACATGACTTATCCTGAGACAAAATTCCTCAACTCTGAAGGTAAATCAGTCATATGTTTAGAAATATACTAGTGGAGCAGGCAGCAGGTAGATAGCTCCATCCCACAAAGCAGAAATCAGTAAGAAGTCCCAAGCAAGTCCAAAAGTTGACAAAGCAACTTTGAGTTTGGTTAAGCTCATTGGAGTGGTGATATCACCCCCAAACCTACAGAGCTGTGCCTCCCCAACTCCCTGTGCTTCTGTTCTCTGAATTATCAATTGCTCCTCATGGTGGCTCAAGCCTTAGACACTGAGTGGGAGCCAATTGAGCCTACAAAGCCAGAGAAGCAATCCTCTCCTTAAAAGGTACAAGAGAACTCACACTTTCCCTGTGGTATGGTGGCAGTGGCAGCTTTATTGAACCTAAGCTGCCTTGGGATCGATCTCTCTTCTTCCTGAAGGATAGTACATGTTTACAGCCTTTCTTAATTACGTTTCCTTCAGGCTCATCTGGCAGTGTTTCTGCTACTGTGCTCCAACTCCATTTCTGGATCCTGATGCAATGGACAGGTAGGTGCTTGGTTCGCACTCACACTGCCCTTGTGAAATGGTTGCTTCACCACACCATTGAGCTCCTTTCAAAAATGTACTTTTTAGGGCTGGCCAAATAGCTCAGAGGATTAAAGCACCTGCAAGCAGGCACAGGGGCCAGAGGTCGATCCCTGGACCTGCCATGCCAGCCCCACCCCAGGGGTGCACTGAAATAGCAATTGAGACTGGGCGTGGTGGTGCACACCTGTAATCCCAGGTCTTGTGAGGCTGTAAACAGGAAAATCACTATGAGTCTGATCTAGCAGTGAGACCCTGAAAACCCTGCAGACCCTTCCCTAAAAAAATACAAGAAAAGGGCTGGTGAGATGGCTCAGTGGTCTAAAGCACCTACTTGGAACAAGCTTAGCAAATGCACAGGGACCGCGGTTCAATCCCCCGGCCTCCCTTGCCGGCCGGCCCCGCTCCCAGTGGGCTGAGCTGGTCACACACACACACACACACACACACACACACACACACACACATAAATAAATAAATAAAATAAATAAATTTTAAAAAAATACAAGAAAAACCCTGTAACCCTGTACCGCAGTTTGCAGATCCTTTGTCAGTGTCAGCCATGAGTCACGGCCATTTATGCTGAGCTATGAGAGGCTCAAGCCAACAACTTTTTCAGATAACTCACTACTTTTGCGGACTGCTGAACTGTGTTGGATTGTTTTGCTGAATTTACGCACCTATAGTATTTAGATGCCAGTGGGATACCCATCTCTGACAGGACTAAACAAAAAAAAAGGGGGATACAAAGGAAAGACTATTTTGTATCTATACGTACAGAATAGTTAGGAAAGATACACAGCTACTTTTGCTTAATTCAATGAGAAGAAAGATTTGTACTAATAGTGTTTGGACAGGATATCCTGTCTGCATCTTGTACTATGGATAACCACTATGAAGATAACAATGTACAATGTATTAATTATTGAAACTGTACTATTAATTGGTTTCGAAAAAATAACCATTTTTTTCTTTTTATTTTTTTGCACTATGAATTCTCTGAAATTTTTCCATCTCTTTAATTCTTCGACCCTTTCTTCCTTAAAAATTATTTCTTCAAATCACTTCTCTCCTTGCATTTTACTGTAAGTAGCTAGGAGGAAAGAGGTCATTCTTTCAAAATTGTGCTTTGAAATCACCTCAGCAAGATAACCAATTTCATTGTTTACAAGCTCTGCCTTCCATAACAAACTACATCATGAACACAATTCATCCAAGTTCTTTCTAGCTTTATAACAAAGATTAATTTTTCTCCATTATCTAATAAACTGCACCTCATTTCTGCCTGAATATCACCAGAACCATCCTTAATGTTCATATTTAACTTGGTATCATATACATAATTACTTATTCATTTTAAGAGGACAGAAGCTTTTTAACTAAAATTTCCTGTGCTCTCCCTGTTAGAATCACCTTCAAAGACTGTTCATAATATATCAGCATTTTGTAATATGTTCCTCAGAAACTTTTAGCCCCTACTCATTACTCACCTACAAAGCTGCCTCCATATTCTTAGTTGTTTGTTAAAGCTGCATTCTATTACTTATAATTAGGATTTTCCAGGGAAATAAAACTGAGATATATAGTGCATAAGATCAGCATTAAACCCAACCATTGAATTTGATTTTATTCTCATCCAATTTGATTTGTGACTGGAATGATGGAAAGAATTATTCAGTGACCCAAGATGTGTATGTGTGATGTGTGTGTGTGTGTGTGTGTGTGTGTGTGTGTGTGTGTGTGTACTTAAAAAGTTAGGTTGAAACTGAATAGAGAGCAGCTTACCAATGTGTTCAGAGAGCATTCTCCATTTCAGACTTTGTGATTTTCATGATAAAATATCTAGGAAAACACAGAAAAAGCTAACATGCATAATAAACCAAGAAACTAAGATTGACAACTAATCTACTGCCAAAATCTTAGAGGAATTTCCTCTAATTATAATATTCATGAAGTGTAAAAAAGAAACACAATTGTCAGGTGACATTAGCACATACCTTGTCACTTGCAAAAGATCAAAACTGCCAACATGAAGGACAATGCAGATGCTCATCACCATATTTGCCTATACCTTGGCTCAGAAATGCAAAACCTGTGACAACTTCCAGCCAATGTTGACCTTATAGAATCAGCTCTACTGAAAAGAATATGGAACACAGAAGCTAAAACAGCTGTGTTAATGTGATATGTATCTGTGTGTATATACAGGAAATGAAAATGACTACCTATAGACACACACACACACACACACACACACACACACACACACCCTATTCCAGACTCTCCAATTTAGATTTCTCCTTTTTAAGATACTCAGAAATAACAACTTTCAGAAGACATTTAGGCAGAACTTTGCTAAGTCTTTTCTATATTTTGCAGTATAGCATCATCAATATGAAAACATGGAAAGAGAAAAAAGCCCCATAATTAAAACACTAAATTTGCCAGTATTGTTTCAAGAAAGAATTACTCAATACTATAAAATATCTGTAGGTAAATTTCTCTCAAGTAATTAGTAATCATCATCATCATCATCATCATCATCATTTATTTAGCATTAATTATGGAACTTGATAAGAGGTTGCCTAAATTCTAACCAAAATTCCAATTTATAAGCTATGTGACCTTCAAAAACTTACTTAACACGCAATTGTCTTAGTGTCTTTTACTATAACATGACAATAATGACAGTTTTCATGTGAGTTAATATGCTTAAAGTGCTTTAGTCATTGATATGTTTGATACTAGTATCAATCATTATATGACTCAATGAAGTTTGTGCTGTTATAGAGTTACAGTGTTCATTTCACAGATGGGCTAATATAGGTCTTGAAGTAGAAAAATTACTCTTATTAATTAGTGGGCTCAGAATTCCAATGCACAATTTTAACATAAAAGCTAAATTGCTACAATATGTAGCTTTCTCCCAGCAAAATAATAAGAACTCAAGAATAGGGAATGTTTCCTAAGTTCAATGTCATCATTAGATAAATGCCTATTAGACAACATAAGTGTGGCATTGATCCATGACCATTAAGCAACCTTTATGCTTGACATCTGAGAGTAATATTTTTTAACAAGAATCTGGAGCTGAGTATAAGCGAATGATAAAGTCTGTCATCGCCCATGGATAGCTGCTTCATTGTTTAAAAAATGATGACACTGAAAACAGAAGAAGAATAATGGTTCCATTGAAAATATTCCACACATTGAGATGGGGAAAGAACAATTAAGATGCAGAAAAGTTACACTTTAAAAAGTCACAAAAGAAAACACAAATTGCAGAAGTTGTCTGCTTTGTACTCTCAATGTAGTGTGAAAACTGTTGTCTCTGAATAGAGAGATGAAAGATGCGATTATATGAAAATTCACTGAGATAAGGGAGTTGGCTGAGAGGCAGAAAGATGCAAAAGCAGGAGTTTGACATGATAAAGATTACAAGGAGATTAAAAATGCAAAATAGCATAGAAATCTGCATTGAAAGCAATAAAGAGCATCATTAGGGCTGTGGAATTAATGATGATGAGTTTAAACTCTAGATTCTGCAGAAGAAATCCAGAATGAAGAAGAAAATTTCAGAGATGCAAACACCAATGATAAGAATGAGGGGCAGAAAAGGAATGAGGTCAGACAAAAGGATCTTTGGTATTTTCAAAGCAGAGGATACAAATTATTAATGAATTAGCAATTATCAAAGATATATTTGAATAAGCGTAACACATGAATTCAACACATTTGCAGATGAAAAAGACTGATATTTAATACACAGGACATGTATGCTGGTATTTTTAATTTTAATAAGTCTGTATATCAGTGCTCCTACATATTAATTGATTCTAATATGCCAATTGAGGAAAAATAGAAAAATTACTAGGAACATGAACATATTTTGGAGCCACTATACCTCTATTACACAGAAATACTGCTATTTGGTGTGTATGATTGTAAAACCAAGCATAAATATTGATTAGATATACGAACACAAAATATGCATGAGGTTTTGTAATATGTCTTTAGTCTATAATTTCAATGTTATTTTTCTCTTTATAAGCAACATTTGCAGCTATAGATGAGTCTCAAGTGTAGAATGTATGCTTGGTTACAAAAGTCTTAAGTTTTATCCCCAGAAATACACATATAAATAAAGTGAACACAGCTATGTGTGGTGGTGAATGCTCATAAGCCCAGCTCTTGGGACGGTGAGGCAGGAGGATTGCTGTGAGTTCAAGACCAGCCTGGACTACATAGTGAGACTGTCTCCAAAGCCAGTACAAACTTCACTTGGAAGACAATTTTCTATTAGGAACGGGAAAAGATTCACAGTTCTGTCCATATATAAATTTTCTAATATCTGAAGTAAAAGTATTAAAACCCCAGCAAATATGGGACTATTTTAACATATATGACTGATAAAGTAATAAAGCAATTTGATTTATATTCTAATGATACTTTCAACCTATGACTTTAACTACTCTAACTATGTAATATAAGGAGAATCACACACACACACACACACACACACACACACACACTCCAGAACTAAACCAAACCAAACCAAACCAAAACACATGTTGGGAGGGAGATAGACTCACATCTAAAAATCCAAGTAAATACTGAAAAGGATGTACAATCAAAATGTAAAAACAACCACAAATGTCATTGGATCAGCAATAAATTTACTGCCATTTTGAAAACTATTGTTCCAGGCATCTCTCTATGCAAACGAGAGTTTATAAATGTAGAGTAGATATGGAAATGGCCAGAGGTAAATAGAAATAGATTGAGATAGAAATGAATTTAGAGAAACTTTTATACATGAGTCATATAACCAATGCTACGCTAACAACTATTTTTAAACTGAATTTATTGGACAAATATCCATGTCTAATGATATAGGCTTATTTTATTATGTTGATCAGATTAGATTATCTTGTACATCTATACCTTGATTTATTCAACGCATTATTAATGGAAACACATATGTATCCTCTTCCTCCCTTAATTGGTTGGTATATGTAATGGAGATAAATATTACTACTTTAAGATGAATTTAGGGATGAGATAATAACTATACAGAGTACAGTAAAATATTTAGTATATAGTAAATGCAATATAAACTTCTGTGATTTTGTTGACAGATTATGCAATCTTTTTCAATAAAAATATAAATATGATGCAAAACATATACATTTTTACAAGCTACTTTGTTTTTATTCTAAATAGACCAGGCTAAGTTTTAGGGAATCTTAAAATCTATCTTCAAGAACTAAAATTCATATTTAAGCACATAAATGGCTAAGTAGCTAGAAAGGCAACTACAAACAATGGACTCAGAAATTTAACCTTTGCTAACTCCATGGAAGAATATGCCTCATTCCTTAGGGAAAGAATTATTTCTAACAAGGTACAAACCCTGTTTCCTGTAGACATATTACTTTTTCAAGAGAAGTTAAACATTTGTACAAGTATTTATTACATTGTCAGTGAAGATTGATATGTAAACTAAGGGGAATTTTAGATGAAAGAATATTAATATTTCAAATCCTGGTACAGTTGGTGAACTCATGTCCTAAAATATAACGTAAGTTTTCCAAAATGCATATGGGTGCCCATTTTCTCTTATCTTTGGTGATAGTGACAATTTTGTTTAATGTCATTGCCTTGACATCCTGAAATTCTTAAAATATAGACTTAGATTTTCATCTTCTGCGATAACATCTTCTAGATTTCACATTATATTTAGAAAGACATTCTCTGTTTCAAGATGATAAAGTAGCCATCCATGCATGTTTTTATCTATATATTTTACAATATCATTTTGTATTTAAATATCTTAGACCCCCAGGATGCCTTGTTATCATAAAGAATTATTTACAAATGCAACACTTTACTAAGTTTCCTCTGAAGTGTTTGAATCTACTGCCTAATATAAACTGTTCTCTATGCTATGTACCAAATTTCAGCATATAATTAAATTGGTATGTTGGATCTCCATTTTGTTTTAACAAACTATCAAGATTTCAATTAAATTGATTAATAAATTGCTAGAAGTAATATCTTTACATTAAATATTAAGTTATCCTATTCAATAATAAGGTTCAGTGATACTTTCCAGCTGAGAGAACTTTTAGTTTCTTTATACAAGTTTTGAAAAGTTTAAGTTTAGACCAAGAAATTTATGATTTTTTTTCTATGCACAGAGATGTCATTTTTGTACCTTTGATTCCTTGGTTGACCGCTGTTGTGAACTGGATGTTTGCCCTATCAAAAGTCAGGGTGAAAGGTAATGCTCAAAGTCACACTAGTGATGTTTGAAGATGGAACCTTTAGGAGGTGAGTAGATCAGAAATGGTAGGTGAGGCCCTTTGTGCTTGCACAGTTGGAAACAGTTAAGGAAACATAATGGAGACTACATTTGAGATTATACTGTGCTGGCCTGGGATGAGATCTGCCATAGCATAGCCTAACATGAAGGCCCTCCCTAGGGGCCAAGTGAATAGTCCTGTGCTCTGGAATTTAGAAAACTGATATTCATGCACATCTTTTTATTTCCTTTACAAATGACATAGTCCATAGCATTCAATGAGGGCAGCAGAAAATTGTCAAAAATATTAGATATGCTAAAATCTCTTTAATCTACATTTAATTGTATAATCAACATCTTTTTCTTATTAAGTCATCTTCCTTATTTCTTATACATATTCATTTGGATATATATATATATATATATATATCTTTAGCATAATCTTTTTTATATTTTCCGTCACATACTTGTATATTTTAGGAAAAGAAAATAAAAAAAGAAATTACACCAAATAATCTTGCTAGAAATAATAATGAAAGCTTGAAGGAAGCTAAATTAAAGTAGCCATTCCTAGCCTTTCAAGGTCAGGGAAGATTCAGAACATAGGAGAACTTACACTGTAAGATCATGTAACTCAGTTGTGTCCCAAATTTTCTGATCAAGGAGATTATCGGGCCACAGAGGAATATGATCAATGATGTAGAGTGTGCCTAAGGAGAGTCACATGGAGAGAAAACATCCTCTTAGCCTTTCACAGAGAGAAAATTGGTCAAGCAATGGCCATGACTCATCCACATGGCTGACACTGACAAAGGAGCTACAAACTGTGGACAGGGTTTCAGGATAAATCCTGAGGGGACTCAACTGACCTTATATACAAAAGTTACATTTCTTGTTATATATGTCTTGCTTTATCTTGGTGTTAACCATCCAGCAGAAAGGTATAAAAATGAAGTATAAGGGGTGAAGTCATGTTGGTATGCTGTGCTGTAAAGGGCTCAAGTCAACAACTTTTGACATTGCCTGTTCTGCAGATGACTCACTACTATTATGGACTACTGGATTATATTGGATTTTTTTTTCTGAATTCATGCACCTACAATATTTAAATAACAATGGAATACCCTTCTCTGACAAAACTAAACAGAAAAAGGGGATACAAATGGATGACCATTTTGTATCTGTACATTCAAAATAGGATAGGTATGCAGCTACATTCTCTTAATTCAATGAATAAGAAAATTTGTTCTCATAGCATTTGTGGACGGGATCTCATGTCTGCATCTTGTACAATGAATAACCACTGAGACAACAATGTGCAATGTATTTATTATTGAAACTGTCCTACTGATTGGCTTTGAAACTGTCTCATTGCTATTTGTTTCTCAATAAAATTATTTAAAAAATTAAAGCAGCCATTGTGAAGAACAGACATAGATTCTTGAAGAAAACTTTAAACAGGTCCATCTTGTGATGGAGCTAGCCTGCTCTTGAGCCTACAGCCATAGGAAGTGAAATCAGCATAGGAGAGAGATGCTTGCACATCCACTTTTGGGGCATAACTAAAACCAGCTCAGATAAAGCATTTTCCTAGATGATCATTAAGTCATGAGTGGATAAAGAAAATGTGTCAAGCATACACAACAGAACACGGTTCTCTCATAAAAAGAATGAAATTCTGTTTTTTCCACCAAAATAGATGGAACTGTAGGATATTGTGTTAAATGAAATAGACCAGACACACACAAGAACATACTCCATGTTTCATCTCATATATAACAGGGAAATTTTGTTAAAAGTGACTTGAGGAAGAAAAATATAGATTACTACAGGTTGAAAAGGATATGGAGGAAAAGGTAGATGAAAGGGGTCTGGATTAGATTAGTGCATGTTATTTGCATATATGGAATACATCAATGAAATCCACTATTGTAATTTACATATATCAATTAAAATTATTTTAAAAATTAAAAATGTCTGTATCCCCAGATGTCCAATTTAACCCAGCTAATCCCCTCCTGGGTATCTTTCCAGAAGAACTGAAAAACATCATACAGCAGTGATATATATGCACCCATGTATATAGCAGCACAATTCAATAGCTAAACCTTGGAAGCAACTCAAATACTTATCAAAGGAGGAATGGATACAAAAGATGTTGTACTTTTATAGAATGAAGTGTTACTCAGCTATAAAAAACATAAACGTGAGGCATGTATAGGTAAATAGATGCAACTAGAGACCAAACTCGTAAGTGAAATAAATCACCTGCATGTGTGAACATTGTAATCTCTCACTAGAGTAAGAACCTGAAAGAGTAAATAAAATCTTAAAGGTATTATAGATACTGATAAAGGGAAAGAATATCTTCAATGGGGAAGGAAAAATAGATGAGGAAAGGGCACGAGGGGAAGGGAAAGGGGAGAAAGATTTATTTATATATGTATGCAGTTATGCAGAATAGCCCGGATAATTGTGCCGCTGATTTCTGCTGGTTTATTGAAAGGGGCAGTTGATGCCCAGTCTTTTTTTCTCTCTCTTGCCTTTTTAATTTATTATAATATTTTGACTAATTTTGAGTGCCTATAGCAGTTAATCTGAACAACTATTTTGAATACAACAATAGGCAATAAAACAACTGTTGCTGAATTCCTGTCACTTTTCTTCAGTGAAGTTCGGTATCATTTCTAATTATTTTCATTATTTTTTATTGTCTTTAAGAAATAAAAAAGAAACAATGGACAAAAATGAAAATGATGTATCTTGCCAGCCCTAGGCACAGGGTGCATTGAGATGGCGATAGAGCCTGGGCAAGGTGGTGCATGCCTGTAATCCCAGCACTTGGGAGGCTGAAAGCAGGAGGATTATTACAAGTCCAATCTGTGTAGTGAGACCCTGTAGACTCTGTACTACATACAAATAAGCAATAAATAATTAAAATGGTGCATCTGAACTTGCATTTTCTTAGATTTAAATAAACAGTATGAGAAGATAGACAAGATGTATGATATACTATTATTACATTTAACAAGACAATTTCATTTCATCTGAATTTAATGATTTTTTAAAGTGTCCTTAACCTAGAAGAATTAATATACTTTACCTAGAAGATGTTCTATTTGATTTTCACACAATGTCATAGTGAATCTTTTAAATACTTCTGCATTAAGGAAAATATTGAGCACATGTTCAGTGTAGAAACAATATTTCTTTGCTAAGAAACATATTTTTCCTCACATTTTATTCTATCATTTTTGATGCATATCATTTAATTCAGATTTTCTAACATTACTACTGTTGTCTGTGACCATATAAAATTCCAAGCCACTTAGTCTTACTTGTACATTTAAATACAATTACTGATTTCATACATGGCCCCCTCCTTCTGGAGCTCTTTATTTGTTTCAAAAGCCATTAACTTTACAATATAAATTTAGCAGGTCAGAGCTTACATCGTCTATGTTCTCTATGCTCTTTCAAGATCATGTATCTTTTGTTCCATAAGTTTACTGTCCTGTACACCTGAGAATGACTTGGCAGGATACTACAAATTTAGGAAACATTTTCTTTTCCCCAGTATTTGACAGACTGTTTTCATATTCTGTGAGATCTGAGGCCCATGTGAAATTTTTACCCCATGAAATAGAGTTAGTTTGTCTATATGAGTTAAATTTTTTCTTAAAATATGCATTGAATATTAAGTAAATAATTAGGTAGACACTTATTCTATGCTATTTTGAAATTATTATTGATATTAAAAATCACTTAGAAGATGGTAAGTGTATAATGATTCTTTAAAACTATTTAATGTTTAATGTTACTTCTGGCCTTAATTTTCCTAAATTTCACTTTTAATAATACTAAAATCTAAAAACTAGGTTTAGATTTTTCTTCTTTATCCTTTTAAAGCTTATGAAATTATTTCAATATGATGTCATTTATCTTTAGTTAGGGGAGACAAAATGCCATTATTTTGAGAATTGTTGCTTTTGCTATTTTCAAATATTTCCTGTGTCATGCTAGGTTTGTTTTCTTCTGAGTTTACTATTAGACAGATACTTGTATTATTATAATTTTATCTTGAATTCTGTGTTTGTTTCTTCCTATTCTCTTCCTGTTGAAAACATAATTAGATCTTTCAACTCATAGATTATTTTTTCAGTGTCTTATTTGATATTTTATCTTTTGTTATGTTTCTCATTTCAATGGTAATATATTATTTAAAATTTTCTTTGCTTAGTTTATTGCTTCATAAATATTTTGAAATAGTAAACCATAAGTTTAGAGTTCTAATGTGCAATTACTTCTGTATTTATTTAAAAAAATGATATTTTTACTCAATTTCAAACTCATATTGTTCATATTTTATTTAGAAATTTTATATCAATATTTATAATTAATATCAACTTAATACATGTTGTATGTGAAATTTTTGCAATATGTATATGATCATGTGAACTCCATTACCAATGTTAGGGTCACCGTTATTGCAGTTTCCTAAGAAAGAGCTTGAAGAATGGATGACACTAGAAATCATGCTCATATGAAATAAAACAGACCCATGTGTGAACATCGTATTGTTTCCCTAGTGTAAGAAATTCAAAGAGTCAATAGAATCTGAAAAATATAGATACAGTGGAAAGGAAAGAAAGTGCTCAAAGAGAAGGAACAACCAGAATGAGAGAAAGGAGAAGAGAGAGAAGTGTGTGTGTGTGTGTGTGTGTGTGTGTGTGTGTGTACAACAAGAGCTGAGATAATTGTACTGCTGATATCCAATAGTTTATGGAATGGAAGAGCCAACATTTAAGCTATGTTTCTTTTTAATTTTTTGACCAGTTTCTTGTGCTTATATTTGGTAATGCAAAAACTAATTTGAAGACAACCATAACAATATAAGAAATATTGTTTAATTTCTATCACCTTATTTAGCATAATTCTGTAGTGTTTCTATTTATTATTTTTTTATTCTCTTAAAATATAAAAAGTTTGAAAAGGAAAGACCTTGGATTGATCTTTTTCTACGTGTTTTTTGATGTATGTTATCGATTCTCATGTTTACAGGAATCCGGACTAATGAATCCAACTATTTAGTGTCTTTGTTGAAAGTATATCCATCTGTCCCGTGGGCTTAGTAATTTGATTTAGCTTGGCCAACAGGTTGTTAGCGGATAGGATCAAATGGTTGAGAAACCTATGCGCTCTTATGCTTTCTTCCACCTTTGTCATCTCCAAAAGAAAGACAGCCTGAGCTGAGCCAATGTGCTCCAGGCAAAGGATGCCAGACATATGGCAAGGGGCAAATGCACACAACCAAGTTTTGCTAGCTCCCTTGTCTCCTGTCCAACCCCCAAATTCATGGCTGGCCAAGGTGAGATGCCAGGACGTCATGGCAAGCCAAGTTGCCCAGATCAGAGGAGTGCCGGCCAGCCTGCTGTGCATTCCCCTTAATCCTCTCAGCAGGTGAAAATCTCACATTTTGAATTAAAAGTTGTTCCAAAGTTTCTGATTTTCTCTGATATGTTGTTTTATGTATTCTATGTCCTAATTGTTATGTCAGTTTACTTTAGTTTTATTTTCCTCTCAAGTGTGTCTACTTTCTTTTAGGACTGTACAATATTATCTTAAAGTTTGCTTAGTGTTCTTAGGCTCACTGAAACTGGTATAGTTGGATTTTGCTTCCATTTCCTATGAAAGGTACAAACATTGAAGTATTTTTGCAATGTTGCTGAAAATCACTTTTGGTTTTGTTTTTGCTTTAGTTCAATCTTAACGAAGATCCTTTTCTTCAGTTTTTATTCATACAAAACTTTTCTTTAATAGTTCATCAAAATATGTTAATGAATGATACGTTAAACCGATTTTTCTCTGATGTGTAAACTTTTCAATTAACAAGTAAAGATTTGTTTGATTTTCTTTTAACTTAATTGAATGCTTAAATAATTTTCATTTTTTTCTACTTCTCAAATCTCTTTTTGTTATCACTTTACCTTTGTTTTTATTTCTTTAAATACACACACACACACACACACTCATGAACACCCACCTCCAGAGTCTGGGTTTACCTGCTACAATTAATTTTAATTAAGCTTATTTGACCTGAGTTTGCCTTAGTTTCTTCATTTGTAAAATGAAAATGACAATAAGAGAAGGTCCCTTACCATGTTGTGTTGAAGTCTAAATGAATTAGTAGGTATAACAAATCACTTAATATGTATCCAGGACATATTCTATATTAAAACATGAAAACTTTGTTTTTAGAAAAGAAGAAACTAGGAATACACACATCAAAGAATGAAGTCCTTCAGTTACACAATTATGCCTACTACATCAAGATTCAGCCTCCAAACCAGATTATCTGGATTGTATTAGTATTTCTCTTTCTCAGGACTTTTCTGTCTTCAGGTAGGTTGTTTAAATTTATATGTCTCAGTTTTCTGTAGCACATCTGTCCAGTAGGAGAACAACTGGAGTATGTAGTGAAACTTTCAATATTAAAAGATTCAGTAAATTCCATCACAATATAAAGATTTCCATGATCCTGCATTGGTTTTGTAAATAACAGATCTGTGTAGCATTTCTCACAATTAAGTTGTTTCTCCTTCATAACTTATTTTTACTGGAATCTGAACTTTAGTCTCCAACAAATACCAATCCTTTTACTAGGGAACTAATTTCTTTGGAGAATCATGTTTCTCAAAATGTGAAGGCTCAAGACTGGGAGTGTATGACGTCAGTGTCTTTCTACATTTTAGTTAAAATTAATAAGAAAATACATATTCAGAGCCATATCAGTAAGTAAGATCTATAGAGCATCTGGCCATTAAGTAATTGAACATGGGGTGATCTTTCTGGCCATAAAATGTGTATGTAACATTGCAATCTGACACAAGCTTGTGTAAGAATTTTATTCTAAAGCAAGTTTTTACTTGCTTCACTGATGTAATATCGAGGTAAACTATAGGGGACCTTTCTTGCTGATTTTTGTGCCCAGCACTCTTCTGGTAATTGAAAATCCAACAATAAACAGAACAAACAAGATACTTGTCTTAAATGAACTTGTAAGTCCTTAAAAAATACACCCATATCAATAAAATCATGGTGAGCACATACAGACTAGAAATTAAAACAAAAAGAAAATCTGACATATACATGTCTTTTAGCTCATGAACAATACAATAACCCCAATTTAAAATAAAATGTCTTTATCAAATTGAACTTAAAATGCTAATAAAATTATAAAATAAAAACAAATATAAAAAATCACATGATAAATAGTAATGAAATTATTTTCAATAAGCAAATAAGTGAAAGCAACATAACTATTCAAAGACAGAGAGGTGTTCAAATGAATTATGGTGCCCTCACACAATGAAAGATTATGAAGTCCTCAGCTCCAAGGGAACATGAGATTAAGTAGTCACAGGATTCTACCCTCTGGGCATATCAATAGTAGCATTATGAATTGGATATCATTTCAGCACATTTAAGACTGAAACAAGAAATAGATCTTCTCAGCCACCATGAATCACCTGATCCTATTTGTAAGGCTCTTGAACATTAAATGGCTCTTTGAAAATAGTCGTTTTATACCTTAAGTGCAACTTGAATCAGAAACATATATATTTTGCAGCTATTTGAATCACAAAAATGATTGAGTTTTTGTCAGTTCAAGAGGGATTATCAACTCTGCATATCATATCTTTGAAATGCTGGTGGATACTCTTTCACAGGATTTGGACTGGGAGAAGCATAGTGTTGTCTGGTGCCACTGTCTTTGTGTCTCATTTTGTACCATATGCTACCCTTATAAATGTCTATAGTTCATTCAGCATATTTTAATTTAAAAAGGAGATTATCATGAGGAGTTTTAAAGCACTGAATGAGCAGAGAATGATAAAGCATGTTGAGCTATATCTGTCTCATGATTGGCAGTGGGAAACAGTTCATTGCACGTGGGTTTTTGTTTCTTCTTTCATATAGCTTGTATATATGCTATGGGAAGAGCCCAAGGTTCTAGCTTTGTCTGGGAAATTAAATGCTCAAGAGAGTGGAAAGGAAGATGAAATCGGGGGTTGAGGTGCTTGTACATTGGCAGAGGAAGTCAGCCCTGCAACATTCCTAGCAATCTGAGAGGCCACATGCTGTCCAAGATGTAGCTCCACCTTGTTCCCAGAACTAGGGGATCAAAAAGATCCTGGCAACAGTAGGCGTGCCAGGCAAACAGAGGCAGAAGCGATGCGATCCAGAGCTGTAATAATGTCAGATAAGAAATGACAGCCTAAATCTGTCATTCAAATAATCTGCAGTTAAGCATTCCAGGCTTTCTCAACATAAGGCAGCTACTAAAGCCAGTGGTGACTTTGGTTGACAAAAAAATGTTACTAATACTTTATACAATAAGAGAAAGTGATTCGCAAAATGAATAACACTTTAATTTATAATTAATCCAAGTACATTTTAAAAAATATACCCACTTCTGGGTCTGAGATGCTAAAACAAATCATATTAAACTGGGAAGCTTGTAAACAAAAGAAACCATTTCTGGAAAAGTACTAGATCAAAGGTCAACTATACTGTGGATCTATAATGTCTGCTTCCTGATGTACATATAACAATCTGTCATGGTTTGGGGTTTTGCAAGGGGAGTAATACAATACAGGACACATATTTTATAAAATTGTGCATAATAATTTACCAAAGAGTCATATACAAAGAGAGTATAAGAATTCTTCTACACACTAAAAAGACTGAAGAATCCACCTGAGGGCCTGGGTCCCATAATAACGTTCTACACGAGTCTAGCTGAAGATCTAGAGCCTATAACAATACCTCTCAAAAGTCCAACTGGAGGCCTACAGCCCATGATAATGTCTCATGAAGGCTTCTTTCATGGATCTGCCCCAGAAGGCCCAAATGTTCTGAAGTAGAGCCAGGAAGCAATACTCAAGGTAAGGACCAGAACTCCCTGCAAAATTACCACCACCATCCTCAGCAACAGAGAGGTCCCAAGCTCCTCCGATAGTCAGAACAGCTGAGCTCCTATCAGGACAGCCAAGGCAACAAGCTTCTGCAGGAGGCTGAACAGTGCACCATCTTCCACTCCAGAGCCAGGAAGCAATGCTTAAGATGAGAATCACTCCTTAAAATGAACTGCAGTCAGCCTCAGAAACAGAAGTCCCACTATGTTCTCATTGTTCAATGAGAACAATCCAGTCCACCAGGAAAGCCAGCCTGACAAGGTCCCTCAGCAAACAGCCCAAGAGAACTAGTGGCTGACAACAGCTCCCTAGCAGCTTCTACCAGCTCCCAACAGACTCCTTTGTATTCTCCAGTTCTGCCCCTTACGCTGCTGGTAGCGATCCTCACGTGGTCTCTCACATCCAGCACCATGCTGCTTCCATTCAGCTGGGTGTTACAACTTGGTTTCCCCACCACACCGTCTTTTCATTTCTTTTTAATCAAAAAGTAAATGGTTTAATTTGTTTAATCTCTTTTTTCAAATTGTACATTTTCTCTTCTTAATTTCTCATACATTTCTCATAATTTCTTCTACATTTCTTCTACATTTATTTTTCTTCAATTTTACAAGCATATATCAGGTAATGTGAATAACTTGTTGGAAGACAACACTATGTATTACAACAAATACTATGAAATTCATATTACTTTGTTACATGAAATTTTGTATCAATTTTTATTTTTCTGTTCTAATTCTAATTTGTTCTCTCTTTTAAAAAAACTTTAAAAAAATGTCATCAAAAAGAACACATTAGGGGGGCTGGGGAGATGGCTCAGGGGGGCTGGGGAGATGGCTCAGTGGAATAAGCGCTTCCCTGGCAAGCGCAAGGGCCTGAGTTCAATCCCC
>NW_004524582.1:13851367-13868491 GCF_000260255.1 Octodon degus | reverse complement strand
AAAAGAACACATTATTCCCAAGTCAGATTAATTGCAGGCATGCGTAAGATGGTTTAACGTCATGGGTTTTTTTTTTTATTTTAAAAAGAAAAAATAAAAATAGAACAATGTTTCAAATCATATCAATAAGAAAGTAACACAATAAGATATTTGCACATGTGGTCTGATTTATTTCATTCAACCATCTTTTCATTTGATCTCTTGATAGTGCAAACAAGTCAGTTCTTTGAGGTCTCTTTCATGTAGCATTAATCTCATTCATGAAGGTTCAAAGTTCCTAACGTTGCTCACAATCTTGGTATGTTTTCAGCATATGAATTTTAGGGAAGAGATAGACCCCAAACATTTAAATTAAAGCAGTTGATTTTAAAAAACAAACATAGTAGGGGTACTTAGATATGACCGAAGTAGTAAAGGTGACTACTTGAATGCCTCAAGTTTAGGAACCATTATCAATGACACAGTTAAGAAGGAGGTTTTGAGGCATACTGCAATGGGATAGTCCTAAACTAGCATTTAGTTGGGGCTCCCAGAGATTTATTACTTGAAAAATAAGGTGCTTCTGACCTAGCATTCAGCATAGTGCCGTGTATGCAATTTATATCTGATGAATCTTGATTTCTCTCTGTTTTTTGACACTCACCCTGATCCTTGGCATTTCAATGTCCTCCCCTGGTGATTAGACCCCCACTGTGCCTGTCAAATGGGCTACAACCACAGACAATAAATCCCATGTCCCCACCAGGACCGCCATGGTCTTGACAATTCAGACAAATGTCAAGCTTTGTTAGAAACTTTCCCAAATTGAACTTTCCTAAACTTTCAGTAGAGCAGGCAATTCTCTACCTCCAGCTTAGACTTGCTTAACAAAATCTGAAAGAAAATCAGTCACAGGAGGACTTTTCCAATTGAAGACTAAGGAAAGCAAGTGGGCAGGGAACTCTTCCATTTCAGTTGATAACATGAATAAGCCCAACTCACAAAGCGATCGCCACTAAGAGACACTGTGATGGGTTGGAGATCCTGTTGTGAAACACAAATGTAGGCCTGCAGGGCATCTACTGGCATCTGGAACACCAACATCCCAAATTTAATTGGACACACGAGCAAAGCAAGAAATCAGCATGACTAATGACAAGGAAGGGACAATTTAAAATGCTTTGACCTCCTGTCTATTCACATACAGGATGGCCTGGGCCCGGGAAAAAACACTACTTAAAATACATGATTTGGTAAAGGAAAACATGCGATTTTAGAAGTAAAATTAAATTTTCAGGTCCTTATTAACCAGAGTTCAGGAAGATAAAGTGTGGAGAGGGGTAAGAGTATGTTTAGCAAATGTCTTTAATGTCAAAAACAACAAGAACAAGAAAATCAATGCTTAAAATACATAAAAAGAAGTGCAATTTAGTAAATTAACATCTTGTGTCAACTATTTTATATGCATTGTGACATTTATTTATTCATTCAATATATATTTACTGCACACATACAAATTATTAGATGACAACAGATATCAAAGTGAAGAAGACATTCTCTTTGCCTCAAGTTCCTTAAAATCAGTGAGAGAGATAACAAGTAAAACAAAAAATATGCAATATAGTTTCAGATATCAGTAATTATCGATAATCCTTTCAGGGAAAAGATTAACATTGACTGGATAGAGAAGTTTTATGTACAAAGTGATCATCACCAGCCTCCCAAGGAAGTGGTTTTGAGCTTATAATTTCAACAAAACCCAGAGAAGCTGAGTAAAAACTGCAAAGGTGGCCCTGCAATGGGAAAAGCAAATGAAAGGGCTTGAATGTACTTGGATTGTCAGGGAGGAGCAGAAAAAGCAATACTGTGTGAGATGCTTAAGGGAGAAATAGAAAGAAAGGACTAGGGATCATCAGGCAGCCTTCAGATTCCGGAAGCGATTTCTCCCTGCAGAAACTTTCAGGTCCTTGACAAAAGAGTGCACGGAATTTGGTCAAAAAGTTATTAACTGTCTTAGTATATATGATTTTGACTAAGAGATAAAGACATGAGAGATTGATAGATGCCAGATGCCAGAAGATAGATTAGATAGACAATATAAGAACCTAGACCCTAAGATTGCACATTTAAATTATTCTCACTGTATGTTACTACCAAAGTTACATCTCTAATTATTCAAGTACAAATTATTAGCAAATTTATAACAAATCCTCATTTAGAGCTTTAAAATTGGCATTATATATATATATATATATATAATATATTTCTACTCAACATATAGTCATCTATAAGATTAGTATAGGTCACTTAATACTGCTAAAGGTAGGGAAAACTTTTAAGTGAATACTTCATTTAAGGCATTTCCAAACTTTGTGAGGACAGTATTTTCATAGCAATGGAAATCATTCTAAAAGCCCAAACAGTTACAGAGCAGAGATGGAAGTCAGGTTGTGATGGACTGGTTGAAACTGCTGGTTTGATTAAGTCCCAAAATAGAAAATGTCAGTGTTCCCTCAATAAAGTTTCCCTAGAATTAACAGTTTAAACAAATAACTTTCAAATGAAAAAATAAATTAATAAGAACATAAAGTAAAACTGTAAAAGAGAAAGATAAAGGGGTAAGAGACAACCTTCGTGAAGGAAAATATCATATAGATTATCTTTAATTGCCATGCACATTATTTATATTTGAATATACTTATAATCTATATTGTGGGAGATAGAAAGTTCAGAAGTATAGATCACTTACAGATGAAAACATTTATGGTATCAATAGTATATTAATCCAGCTGGGTGTGCTAGGTTCCTAGGAATACCATGAAATGTAATACAAAGGCCCTTGTCTCATCTCCAAAGGCCAGAAGTTCTAACAAAGGTGTTCACTGGCCCATGTTCCCTCTGAAGATTCTAGGGAGGGCTTTACTTCCAGCCTTGCTCCCCTTCTGGGGTCCTCAGGCAACCCTTGATTTTCAAGTAGCTGTCTTCTCCCTGCGTGTCTTCACTGTCTCTTACCTCTGTGTGTATCCATCCTTGTTTCCACACTGTCCTCTTGATATAATCTAATAGATAGATTGCTTTAGCTTCCACTTAAAAACCTCATTTTAACTTATTCATCTCTTTAAAATCCTTACTCCTCAAAACAGGTTGCACTTTGAGCTATTGGATATTATCATTCCAACATTTGTTTTTAGATTGATATAATACATCCCAATACCATGGATGTAAAAGTCCTGAAAACATGACTTGTAATAAATAAATTAACTCACATTCATAATTCTTCTTGTATACTTAAATGAAGTCTAAATGAAGAAGACATTTAAATGTGAAACTGGAATCATAATGATCTAGTAAGATATGAATAAGTACATTTAATAACTGGGACTGAAGAACACTTTCACTTCTTTGCCAAGTCAAAACCTAAAACAATAAAAAAAATTGATCTACTCAACCATAAAAGTCCTGTGAACAAACTGAACTGTCCATTATTAAGTGATTCAAATAGAGATTCGCATTTTGGTGATTTTCTTTTTTGAATTTTGGTGATTTTTAAAACAAAGTATTTTGTCTCACCAAGTCTGTGGCTAATATTCTCAGGATAGAAAGGAATGAAAGGAAGTCAAAGAACACATTGAACAAGAACATTGTTTCTAGTGATTAGAATAGCATGTTTGAAATCATTTGGTGTATGTTATAAGATAATTCAAGGAAGTAATTTTGTTAATGTTACTAGAAATCAAATATTTTAGTAAGAGAAAAGCAATACAAGAGTATACTTTCAAAACAGTTTAAAATGCCAGGAATATACATTTGAAATGGAGATATCAGTATACAAACATATTTGTTATTATAAAGTATGTTCCTTTTGGCCTCAAAACAATGAGCCTAATGTCCCTAAATATTATTGCTCAAGGGAACCAGGACTCCTTGGAAGATAAGGCAAAGTTGAATATTTTGTTGTGTTTGCAAAAAGCAAGGAAGATTAATGAAGACTAATGGGTCACATTAAAATGATCCAGATCAAAATCAAGAGACATCTTCATCAAGCATCAAAAATGTGTGAAAAATCTCAAAACATGTGCAGAAATGGCTGAAATACTTGTCATTGTTAAAAACACAAGTATAAACTAACAAGAGAGACAAAAGCCTATGTACATGTACAAGCATCAATCACATACATGTAGCGAATATCACGAATAAAGTACAGCACAAACTTCTTTTTATGAATACTGGCAATTAAAACAAAAATCATTTGGTACAGACATTCCTTCTGGCCAAGTTCCAGTCCTGAGACTAAGTAAGTAGTTAGACGAATTGGTTTTTAGATGAGGAATTGAAAATAGTATATATTGGAAATAATATATATATATATATATATATATATGTATATATATATATATACATATATATATATATATATTTACAATATTCAGACCAAAGAAATGGTCAAACAAAAACCAACTTGATAAGTTTGCTTTTATTTTAATAACTTTTATGGATAGTACTGTAATATATAACAGAACATAAAACTATGGTACTGTATAGTACAATCAGCAAAATTTACTGTACTCTTCTGTAGAATACGCCTCCACACAATTGCATACACTGCTGCTCACGTTCCTGAGTGAAACTCCCAATGTGAATTGGAAGTTCAAAGTGTGGGTCAAAAGTCCAAACAGCTCACCTCAGTCTTTTAATAGTTGTTAAACAGGTATTTCATTAAATGAGGAATATGAATAATAAGTTTGCCTTTTTTGTAGAAAATGTAATGCAAGATAACCAAGTATTCACAAGATGAAACGTGAGCATCATTCTTTAAATAGGAATTCTTGGTACTAAACGTGGAAAGAGTGACAAGATCAGAAAGTCGCTATTTTGTGATGTCCACTGAAGTAACTGACTCAGTAAGCATCAGTGAGTGAAGCCATGTGATCAAGGCTTAATGAGAAACACACTGCACAATCACCTTGCTATTGCTCAAACACAATGATCAATATTGGCATTACTGAAGGAAGGGAAAATTCGACCTTGTCAGACTCATGGTCTAAGGCATTGTGAAACCCAATCACCATGAAGAACTCTTCTCCAAAGCTAAATCTGAGTCACACTAAGATCTGAATGCCACATATAACAACCCGGGGGGGGGGGGGGGGGGGGGCGTGAAGGGGGAGAACAAATTAAATGACACAAAAACCAAACAGGCCAATATGTCATGTAATACACTCCCATGACAACTGATCCATTTCTGGGTCAGTGGCATGAAAATTAAAGCAGGTAGAATGTGGGTTGATTAAAAATATTAAAGCATAACAAAGGTAATGGAACTTTGTTTATCTCAAAACTTGGACAAATCAGATGTAAAAGTAATATTTAGGTAATCAGAGAAGTTTAGGAACTAAACTAATTTGAGATGCCAAGCTAGGTTCTTATGTAAGACACTGTTATTAATTTTGGTATATGTAAAGGTGAGTGATTTTCTTCAAAGCTCATAAGGAAACAATTTGAAAAGAAAGAATCGATACACACATGGGAGGCAAAATTGAAATAATTGTCAGCTTCAAATTGGTACTACCTGGGGAATTATTTTACTGTTCTTTTCATTTATAAATGTTAGAAATAGTTCATTTATTAAAAACAAAGTATTTATAAGGTTTGTGATCGTAATGTTGATAATTTTGTTTGCAAAACTTTTTTACTCCAAATTTTTGCTGAGTAACCTTACTAATACCAAGAATCTGTAATGTTTGACTAGAAACTCTGACACAGGGACTGTGAGAATAGAAGTGTGTGTGTGTGTGTGTGTATGTGTGTGTGTGTGTGTACCTGTTTATACTCATCTATAAACATATTTTTAATCTTTTATTTGTGTATTTATTTGACACAGGGACTCACTATGTAGCTCAGAGTCTTAGTGATCTCCTGTCTCATTCTTTCCAGCCCTGGGATTACAGGTGTGCACCACCATGCCTGGTTACAGCACCTGCACAGCAGCATAGCATGCAGTAGCTGAGGATTGAACCTGGGTCCTTGAGCTTGCCAGGCAGGCTCTTAGACAACTGAATTATCTCACCAACCCTTACCCACACACATATTATACATCGTTTTTCAATCTGCCTTTCTAGATTGTGTTAGCCTCTGAAAACCCACCAGAACATATAACAAAGCTACTCTCTACAACTTGATTTTATTTACTGATGAGTCATTGAATTGCATTTAAAAGGCCACCAGAGTGGTGATCAAAACAACTGTAGTCTTCATAACATAAATACTACATATTCAGGAGGCCAGGGGACCCTAGGATGGAAAGTAGAATGTGCCAGAACCCAATCAGCTACAATTCTGTGAAAGCACTAGATGAAGAGACATGGCAGAGATGGTGCTAATCCAAGCAACTTTGGAAATGAACAGCCTGTATGTCTAAAAGCAAAAGAAATTTTACATAAGCACTGTACTCTAGTTGATGAAGTTGTTTCTCATGAGGGTATGGGTTAATAGCTCTGGTACTTCTGTGTGTGTATTTCATAATTGAACAATTAAATGGATGGCAGATGTTGAGAGCCAAGTTTCTCACTAGTAGAGTAGAGGTTATAGATAAGCAACTGGAAAAGTCTAGAATGATCTATGTTGTAAGGGATTAGAGTCTTAAACATCAGTGTGAAATTGCATCTCATATAATATAGATACAGATGGTTACACATAGAAATATTTATAGATATTTATACAAACACATGTTAGTATGCACAAACACCTTTCCTCGGTCTCTCAGCTAAGCATGCCTAGAAGCAATGTCACCTTAGCAGCAGGAGTTCATCTAGAACCCAGACTTAATTTCTAATACCATTCTCCAGTAAATAGAAAGAGATCCTTGGAGGAATGCTTTATTCTAAAACAGGGGCTGGCTGGAAATATACAAGAATGTCCTGGAGCATATGGTTATGCCAAAAACTAAATAAACATTCCATGATTAATGATGAGGACGTGGGACAGAGAACATAGCTGAGTGGTAGAGCCCTTGCTGAGCATATGAGAAGCCTGGGTTCAGTCCCCAGCACTTCAGAAAAGACACTGATGACAGGAGACCAGGAACCCTGGAGCCAAGTGAAAGAGCTACAGAAGATGGAGATGGAACAAGTTGAAAAGACAGGTGAATAGCTCAGTATTGGATTATGACTCAAATATCCTTGAGGCCATGCTGATATCAATACATGATAAATGAGGAAAAAGGAGAGAAATATGTTTTTTCAGAAGAATTTCAAACCATTTGTACAGTTATCACTCTCCAGGATTGGAGCAAGGCTTCCCATTCTTAAGTGAAGGCTGTTGTAATAATTTCCTTTTGAAGAGTTCCAAGTGTATGAAATGGCAGAAGGAAGAACACCTGCAGAGTACAAAATCCAGGGACAGATATTGCCATAGTGGATGCCAGGGTAAACTGATAAGAAAAGTGACTATCACGGTCTTCAATCAAAATCCATGAGCTCAGTCTAATCATGAGAGGAAAATGAGGCAAAACTGAGGGACATTCTACAAAATGTTTTACTAATCTCTCAATTATCAAGGTCATGGAAAGCAAGGAAAGTAAAACGTGTGTCACAATCAGTGAGAGCCTAAAGACGTATGGTGAGATGCAAAGATGTCTTGGCTGGGCCTTTGGGACAGAAAATAGCAGTAGGTACAAGCCAAGGGACTCTGGGTCAATCTGATCCCATTGTGCTAGGACTTTCTCAGTTTCATGACTAGCACATGCTATTCTGGATGCTAGCATAAGCTGCGACTCAAGATCAGCATGCCGTGAATCTACAGACTTCCTTTCTGGTTCAATAATTCTAAGCAAAACATTAACAAAACTTGCCAAATTCTGTATAAAGTTGTCAAAGAATTTGAGTCTCAAAGTAATATTTTGTCCACAGTTGTTAATATATATGACAGCTGAAATGCCTCATTTGCTTGGTGCAAATCTTTAAATTTTGAAGTTGTCTTTCTGACCTACAGACTTAAAATGTAAGTTTTGGGGGCTTTAGAACTAAACAGACTTGGGGAGATTAATTCTACTAATCAATCTTAGAAGAGACTAAAGTTAATTTAAAAATCCATTTCGTTGATTCATACGCAATGAGACATGTAATTATCCCAGAAACCAAAATTCTAGTGTTACCGTGTGAACCTGGTAGTACTCTGTAGTCAGATCAACATGACAAGCCACATTATGAGCAGAAGTGCACTTTGTGGGTGTAAAACCAGAAAAGAACATCTGATTTGCCTGGTTTGAACAGTTTGTGACATTAAACTCAGACTCCCAGTTAAGTCCACCTGCCCAGAAGCAACGACTTCCTCACAGTGCTTTAAGTCCAAGGCATCCTTTTCCCCATGGTTCTTCCCCTTCTGGCTGTGTCCCCTGGGCAGCATCCAGAATCACTTAGGGAAAAGACTGAAGAGACTTCCAAGAGCAGGCTCCACCCCAGAAAAACTGAGCCTCAGAATCTCTAGGGACAGGATACAACCTTTCCACATTGACACTTGAAAATAGCACAACAGATCTATCTAATGTGAAGTCACCATTAAGAATGATCACCTTGTACCCCTTATTTTTCTAAAACTGACTCCCCAACTACTTCTAGACAAACATTCTACCCCTGAGCCAAATCCCCAGACCCACCTCAACTACTTCTAGAAGCCCATGTATTCATTTTTGGGGAGAAACTTTTATTTTGAAGAAACATGATGCCTAGAATGAGAATGCAAATTTCGTATCTTAACAGACAACTGCCACAGGTGTAGAAACACAATGCTGTATGCTGATGAATTTTTATGCTCCATTCAAAAAAGTCCATCTTTATTTATATACACTTCCCAATCACCTTACATAAGAAAAGGAATTATGCTTGTGTCAGACATCTGAAATCAGAGTGCAACTCCTCCTGCTTCCCCTGGTTCTGCTGCAAAGATCCCCAGTATTGGTGAGGAAGAAAGAGACAGCAAAAAACTGAGTTCAGCCTGAGTAAGTTTGTGAATCGTTGCACTGTCGTTTCTTGAAGTTTTAGCATCCCTGGTTTGAAACTGCATCACCCCCTTGTTTATAAATGGTTGCTTTCTTATGCTGTTCATCCCCTCCAATTGCCAGGGATGGAAGCAGGGTATGGAAGGGGCAGGAGATACTGCACATGACTCATTCATGAATTTGTAGTATTACCTTCTCCTCTTCCCTGTGTGCTTTGGGGTGTGTAGCACATTTATCAGACCTTCACTTTGGCAAAGAGAACAAGGACACTGACTCAGAGGAAAACACAGTCCAGACAGTTTTTGCTTTTGCTGTTCTTGTTATGAATGTTTTCAAGTTCCAGATGAGCATAGGTAGGTATTATGTTTGAAAATAAGTTTTGATTTTTCAAGATGTTCCCTCTTAAAATAAAATACTAGGGATAACAAAAGGAGCAGTAATTTTCAAGTACTGTGAGTACAATGGCATAGAGGAGAAATCTAAGGTTTTACAATAAAAATGCAAAAAGGCAATATCTGAGAGCTCCTAATTTGGCCATAGTCCAATATTGTGAAGCCTAAGAACTCTCTTGCAGTAACCTTGGAAACCCACGACTTGTAGATTATGTAGTCTAGTACTCGAACAACAACTGTATGTCCTCTAATTATTGGTGACACCTCAGTCACCATCCATTTTACTTGAATAGTTTCTTTCATCTTTCACTTCTTTTTTGTCATACAACGCATTTATTTTACACTATCAGGTACACTATTAAAATATATATTAATTATATTAGCACTTCAGATTAAACATCTAACAATATACTTTATGCAGTAATATCTTTGATCTTGTCCAAGATGAGTTTCTCCCCTCATCTTATTGCTGCAATTTACAAATATATGGAAAATACAGTACAAGACTATGAGTCTGACATAAAACTTGATATATATATATATATATATATATATATATATTTTTTTGTTTAATTACTTTCAAAGTCACCTTACACTTTTTTCTTTCAAATCTTTGACCCTGAAGACATACATCTGACTGTTTTAGGACATTTGGGTTCATCAGACACATCCGCCTTCATGCAGTATACGTTGTATGCTAAATACATCTCCCCAGTCAGAAGCACATGGCACCTCCCCCACATACATGGCTTTTAAAGGCCAGATTTCAAAGTGTATCAGAAATAAGACACAGAGCCTATTTTGTTTGACTATGCCGCGTTTGCCTTTCCTTGCTTTCAGAGTCATCCCATGATGCACATTTTATCCCATCACTAGTAAAATGGAAGATGGGGTTCTCCCTTTTTCAGAACTCATTGGTAATGACTTTCATTCCAGAGATGATACCAAGATTTAGCCATGAAATTCCTAGAGCCTGAACCATAGCTATATTTTAGGACTAAAAAGTAACCACAGGAAGCACACAGTATTAATGGTGCCGGCTTTCTTTATTTGTGTAGAATAGTCTTCCATGACCTATGGAAACATCAAAGGAAAATATACTAGATACCCTCTAACTATGTGAAAATGTAGCGTACTTCAAAGATAAAGGGAAAGAGCCATTTTAGGCCTTGAGTTGATCCATTTGACAGCCACTAAGAGAGCTTTTGCAATGCAATTGTAACCCTAGTGATACCGAGCTCCATTCTCGCTTCTTGTACATCTGCCACCGACAGTTCAGAGACAGAACAGGGAGCAAGAAAACTTTGGATGTATGGAATTGTTTCTGTGGATTTATAATATTGAACCAAATACCTCTGTCTTTATTTGATTTTCCCCCTTCCATCTCAATCCATGTAACACATATACCACCAACCTTGCCTCAATCTTGTTGCGTTGATTTATATTTTAGCAATAAAAGATATATGTAAGAAACACAGCTAAAATAATTGAAGAAAATTTAAACAGTGGGGCTTAAATATTAAAAAGAATTTAGAAAAAAGCAATTAACTCCTTTGATAAAGTGTTCCTAGACAGTCTCACTACACCCCAGAAACCAGAAACATCCAAAGTCGTTTCAGCGGAGTTGGACATCTGGGCGTCTAGGATCAGTTGATTAACAAAATTTATCACCTCTTCATTTCTTCTGTCCCAGTGTATGTCATATCCTAAGTTTCAAAGTGTGAAAGTTAAATGTTCCTCAAATTCCACTACATTTGTACCTGTTGTCAGTTTAAGGGCTGATTCCCACAACTTTAATACAGTAAGCGTATTTCATGGTATTGCCTATATTAAAAAAAGACAGGATAGGATCAGAAAGAAATAGATATGACTCGGTTTTCAATGCATTTACTGTATAATAGGAGAAGGCAGTGCTGTATATAAGGGAATTCAATATGATAAGAGCCAGTGAAAGATGTATACATAAAACATTGCAATAGCACGAAAGGAACTCTTGACTATACCTTAGAATTCAGAAAAGGAGAGGAGAAGATATACAAATCAGGTGAGATTTAGGAAGATAAAAATAGGGAAGGCTTTTATTGCCAGAGTAAAATGAATAAAGGAAAAATGGTAAATGTGATTTACATTGAGACACCTAGCAGCCTAAGTACATCCACTTCGGGATGATCAGGGCATGGATTTAAGCTATGGGTGTAAACTAGAGAAGGCCCAGGGAGACTAAGGAACGCAGATGTGTTCTGTAAACGCTAAGTAGACATTTTCAGGATTTAAAGCTTAAGATAATTTCCATTTTCCCAGTTTTCTGTCTGCGCTGTCTAGAAGAGGAGGATACAAGTCCCTTGACAAAAGAAGAGAGCAGGATATCACACTGGGGAGTAAGGAGGATGAGTTTTATCTCAGCCCACTCAGTAGAAAAAGGCTGGTAAAATTCATTAGATTTTCTTAATATATTGTCAGCTATCTATCTATATATGAATCAGGGTAGAGATAAAGATATGTAGCTGTCATCAATATAGAGGTGGCTATAAAACTATGAAATATATTGACCAGTAAAATCAGAGGAAGGAAATAGGGTAGAGAAACAGAAGTGGAATTGTAGAGAATATTATCTTTTTAAGAAAGTATAGTGTTCCAGAAAGGAAGAGATTTGGACCAGCCCTTTTGAGACAAAATGTCTACTGGAATCATTTGTGTTCCCTTTTAAAACATATATGCTCAGTTCTCACTTCCAGCTTCTTGGATTGGAATCTGTACACCCTAAAAGGCCCCTTGTATGTACAATTTGTAAAGCTCCGTGTTGGTTCTAATCCATGGTGCTAGTTAAATGTGCAAAAGAAATTATCTGCAGATAGATATATTATAGAAATAGCTAATAGAATAAATACCAAGAGATGTACTACAGTAAAGTACAGGGGTCATGTCACTTCTACCACAATCAATCAATGGTAGAAAAAGAAGAGAAAGCTATAGCCCAATGCTGCCCATTTTTATTACTATATAGTACATTATCAAAACATTTAGCTGTTTGAAAGAACATATATTTTTACGACATTTTCTGTGGAATTTTTGGAAAAGCTTAGAAAGGTATTCTGCTTATAATCTTGCAAGGTTGTAATCAATGTGTTAAGTGGGCTGTATTTTGATTTGGAGGTTTGAATAGGAAACAACGTATTTCAAACTCTCTCAGGATTTTAGAATTTGTGTCTTGGAGGTTGTAAAGTTGAGACCCCAGCTTTGAGCGGCTGCCCTAAGAGACTGCTCCCAGTCCCCAGCATGAAACCCTCTCCAACAGAACCACAAACATCACTGAGCCAAGAGGAGGAGTCGTGAGAATGAGTGTGCCTGCAGACCCACACTCAAGAGAAGAGATACAGATTCTGGGAGACAACCTTGGGGAGGGACCTTTACAATCTGTTTGCTAAGAAAATGTTATTTAAACTTTTGCATGTTTCCTGCACTATATTTGGTATCAGAATTAAGGTGGGAGGGGGAAAAAGAAAACAGGAATATAAATAAATAATAGCCTATGATCATGTGTTAGCGATACCTTCTTTAACTTATTTTCTGTTATAAAAAGCACCATTGACAGGGTATTTTGTAAGAATTTAGTTTTTTAGGGGGAGGCATTTCTGATCCCAGAATTTGGGCAGTTTAAGAGCCCAGCATTGGAATCTGATAAGGGCCTTTGTGCTATACTGTTCTCCAGTGAAATAGAAGGCTTAATGAAACACACAGGGAGAAAGAGCCTAACATATCCTTTTCATAAGGAGCCCATTTCTACCATACTATCCCACATCCAAGATTGTAGTGTGCATTCATTTACAAGGGAAAAATCCTCACATTCTTTTTACCTATTCATGATGTAACAGTGGTAATTATATTTCACATAATTGTGTTTGGCCAACTGGCCATAGAACCATTAATCTAAGCCTAGAAACATCACCCTAGCCTTTGCTTTGATCCTAGGAGGATCAAATGAAGTTGGAAAGGAAGAGCGTGAAAATCTTGAGCGTGGTACAGAAAACAGTGACCAGGATGCAGTAAAACTTGTGGAGAGAGTAGAATCCATGATAGCATATGAGCCACATCATTCTTTTCATACAACTCTATATGTTCTGTTGAAAACCACTGGTCTGTTGTCTGGTACTCGTGAGAGAAGATAAAGTCCATGAACTATCTAATGTTTCCCTAATATGAAGCTATTCATATATTCTTGCCTTTCTCTTTTTCATCTCTGTTTTTCTCAATTTCCTCCTTACTCTTTTCTTTTTCCCTCTAACACACACACACACACACACACACACACACACACACACCCCACTTCCTCTCTTCTCTTTTGAAATCATATACCATATTATCCATAAATATGGTTCAACTGGTAGCCTGGAACTTCACGGCCTAAGTTGGGTTTTTTTTTTAATTCTTGGAAATAATAACGCAAATAATACTTACTGAGGGGATTATTTTGAAATTTTAAGAAGATAACATGAGTATGATTAAGAATAATGACGAAATATATGGCTGGCTCTACATAGGAAACAATGGTGTGTAAATGCATCACTGGTAATGATTATTGGAACAATAATGATAATTGCAGGTAGTGCAGATCCAATAACCCTAAGTGCAGCACAAGGATTTGCAGAGAAGCCACTGTTAAATTAAGGATTTCAACAAGAAAATAAGCATGTCAAATACCCGTCACATGGTGTCCTAACCATACCTCTTACTCTGATTAAGGGATATGTTCTGGGACAAATGACAGCCTGCTAAATCAATAACTCACAAGGTGAGGTATTTGGGGGTAGCCCAATGAAAGAAGTCAAATAAAGTTCAGAGCACATTCAGCCAGAGAATCTGTTGATTCTTGTTTATGTTTTACTAGAACGTAAGTAGTAGATTAGTCAGGAACACTCACTGAGCACTCACAGGAGGGATTCCGAAAGGAAGTGTGAGCCAAGCCTGGCATGCCCTATGATGAAGTATGTTTGAGCTTCCCACACGGGGGCACGGGTCACTGCTGATTCCTGCAGATGGTGGCAATTATGCATGCAACCCATATCATCAATTCCAAGGGAGTGCTAGAAAGGCAAGTTTGGTTTGGAGGCATGAACAAAAGATGACTAGACAACCCCAGGAGTGAGAGAAACCAGGGAGGACTCATGTAGAAAGATCAAATGAGCCATTCAAATGATATTTTTGAAAGCTTTAATGGAGTGAAACAAAGCTGATGTTAAATTTTGAGTGGAAAAAGCCACAGTCTTTAAACCTGCATATCCAGTAAATAATTTGAAACATCTAGCTCATCTCTAGTGTCCCATCAACCTGACTGTGCTGGCAGATGCCTCTGATTAGAAAAATAATAATCATGATATTAATACTAATAATTGTTTCTGCTATCATTTTTCACCTTCCAATACTGTCACAATGTGTGTAAATTAGCTGTACAACTGACAACAATGCGAACAATGCAGTTCTTTTCCCTGACTTTTCACCATTTAATTAATCTCACTGGCCCCTATATGCTCACTTAGGTGGTATCGCATCCATTGGTCCTGTGTGTACTTTTGGGTGCCTTCCCAAAGAGTTAAGACAATCATATTACACAGATGTGTGCATATCCACATTTACAGCAGTGAAATTCACACTAGCTGATTAGATAAAGAAATGGAGTGCTCTTCTGTCATCAAGAGTGACTTGATGAAAAATACTTGTTCCTTATTATGCCTAAGATGTTTGAAATGCAGAGAGATAGGGAGGTTAAGCTTAATAGCCTAAATCGTTTGATAATAACAATAAGCTTGTCTTCTGGATGGTTAACAACCTAAGTTTGCAGACCAAAATTAGAGAAAAAGGAGGGATACAAGGAAAGCCAACATTTTAGCCCTAGCCTTCTAAGGTCAATTAAGACTCAGGACATATGAGAACTTGTACTGTAACGTCATGTACCTCGGTAGTGTCCCAAATTTTAAGATCAAGAAGATTATGGGGCCAAAGAGGAAAGTGATCGATGATGTAGAGTGTGCCTAAGGAGAGTCACATGGGGAGAAAACATTCTCTCAGGCTTTCACAGAGAGCACATTGGCCAAGCAATGGCCGTGACTCATCCACATGGCTGCACTGACAAAGGTTCTACAATGTGAGGTACAGGATCTCAGAATAAATCCTGAGGGGATTTCACTGACCTTCTCAGACCCAAAAGCTACAACTCTTGTTGCATAGGTCCTGCTTTACCTTGGTCTTAACCATCCAGTAGAAAAGTATGAAGATGAAATATAAGAAGTAAAGCCATGTTGTTATGTTGAGCTGCGGGGGACTCAGGTCAATAATTTCTGACATTGCCAGTTAAACAGAAGACCCAATGCTACTATGGGCTACTGGACTCTTTTAGAATATTTTGCTGAGTTTACACACCTATAATATTCAAATAATGGAACATAGAAAAAAAGGGGTATACAAGGGGCCTGGGGAGATGGCTCAGTGGATTAAGTGCTTCCCTGGCAAGCGCAAGGGCCTGAGTTCAATCCCTGGTTCCGCAAAAAAAAAAAAAAAAAAAAAAAAGGGGGTATACAGATGAATGTCCATTTTGTATCTATGTATTCAAAGTGGTTAGTATAGATATATAGTTACATTCTCTTAATGAATAGAATGATTTGTTCTAATGGTGTTGGTAAATAGGATCTCAAGTATGCATATTGTACAGCAATTAACTACTAAGAATATATGAAGTGTGTTAGTTATTGAAACTGTACTACTGATTTGATTTGAAACTGTCTCATTGCTGTTCATCAATAAAATTTTGAAAAAAAATGATAAATTTTAGTCAGTTGTAGAGAAACAGATGTATTATTAACACTAAATGAAATAACAGAAATTTAAATTCCACATTTTTGTATTTTATTTATTTATTTATTTTAGGCAAGATCTGTCTTTGTAATTCAGGCTGATCTTGAACTCATTATGTAGCCCAGGTTGGCCTCAAACTCAAAGAAATTCTCTTGCTTCAGCCTCTCCAGTGCTGGAATTACAGTTGTGCACCACCATGCTGGCCAAATATCATGTTTTTGTATGTGATCCCCAAACTATAATTAATTTTAAAAACGAAATAAAAGATAAATGGCAAGACATAGACTTTGTGAAGGTGACAAGGGGATCTGAGAAGGGGGTGGAGAATCGTGTAGGTGTGAGGGGTAAAGATGTGATTATTCTATGTTCCAGCGCATCAGAATGAAGGTATTTATTATGGATTGCAAAAATAAGCAGGCAGAAGCCAAAGGAAGCGCAGATTCTTCATTTCCCTAGAGTCTTGAAAACGCTGTGTCATCATCCTGCTGCAACCTCGGTGTCAGGAAGCCTGGCAGACATTCCTTCCGGTTTATTCCAAGGGAGGTGGGGTGGAAGGGAGGACAGCGGGAGGTGGGTGAGCGACCAGATGAGGGCTCAGCAAAAACAAGCATGTCCTGCCACTCACCTGAACTTCAGGGTCCTCTCCCACCACTGGATTTGGAAGAATAGTAGGTTTGTTTGCATTGTTTGGAGAGTCTTTTTACTTTTTATTTTGTGGAAAAAAGGCAATTCAAATTTTCATAACAAAATAACAGAATAATAATAATAATTAATACATTCATTACATTCTGTTATCTTTAAAGCAGTTGTTCATGGTACAAGATGTGAGCATAAAAAATTTCTACAATCGAGGATTTTTTGCCGAATTCCGGGAGCCCCCAGACCCAGTCCTAGCCCAGGTCCGGTGAGTGT
>NW_004524582.1:13834750-13843937 GCF_000260255.1 Octodon degus | reverse complement strand
TCTGACATTGCCAGTCAAGCAGAAGACCCAATACTATTATGGGCTACTGGACTCTTTTAGAATATTTTGCTGAGTTTACACACCTATAATTTTCAAATAACAGAACTTAACAAAAAAAGGGGATGCAGATGAATGTCCATTTTGTATCTGTGTATTCAAAGTGGTTAGGATAGATATACAGTTACATTCTCTTAATGAATAGAGGGATTAGTTCTAATAGTGTTTGTAAATAGGATATCATGTCCGCATCTTGTATAGCAATTAACCAGTAGAAAGAATGTATGCAATGTGTTAATTATTGAAACTGACCTACCAATTTGTTTTGAAACTGTCTCATTGCTATTTGTTTCTCAATAAAATTATGGAAAAAAATATTGTAACTATCCTGCTAACCTGATTTGAAACTGTTTGTTATTTTATCTTTCTTTTCTCATTAAAATGAATAAAAAACAAAATAAAAAAAACAGGCACTTCAGGCTGCTGAACTATCTCACCAGGCTCTCTATTGTATATTTTAGAATCTACTATCTGAGTTTCTCACACCAGGGAGACAATTTGATGCGTAAACCTGTTAAGTCTGATCTGTCTACTTATGAGTATGGTCTGAAGTTGTATCCACTAATCTATAAAATTCTTCAGTTTATCCTCATTTTAGGCTGAGTAGTACTCCATTGTATAAAAATACCACATTTTTAAAATCCATTCATAGGTTGATGGACATTTAGATTATTTCCAAGATTTAGCTATTATATATTGTGCTACTACAAACATGTGGCATGTATATTTCTGGGGTATAATATTGTTACTTCTTCTTGGAAAAAACCTGGAAAAGACATGATTAAGTAGAATGGGACCTCTTATCCTAGTTTTTTTAGGGATATTCACTTTATTCCATGGGGTTATGCCAGTCTATATTCCACCATTATTGGAGAAGTGTTCCATTTTTCTCTCACCGCCACTTCAGCATTTGCTAATGCTTGACGTCTGGATGACAGCCATTCTTTCTAGGGTGAGACAGAATCTTGGTGTTGTTTTAATTTCCATCTCTTGAATGACCAGTGATGTTGAATATTTTTTCATAAATTTATCTGTCATTTGCAGTTTTTCATCTGAGAAATGCACATTCATCTCAGATACCATTTATTTATTTATTTATTTATTTATTTATTTATTTATTGTACTGGGAATAGAACTCAGGGCCTTTGTATATGCCAAGCAGGCCCTATGCCACTGAGCTATATCCCCAGCCCTCAGGTTCTCTTACCATTTTTTTAGTTGGGTCTTTAAATTTGAGGTATTTGATTTCTTTTTCAGTTCTTTATATGTTTTACATAGAAGTCCTTTGTCTGAGAGAAAATTGACTATTTTTTCCCCAGTCTGTGGCTTGTCTTTTCACTTTTTTGGTGATTACTTTTGCTGTGAAAAAGCTATTAATAAGATGTTATTCCAGTTGTTTAGTCTTTGAATTATTTCCCATGTAGTCTGGTTTTTGTTCATGATCTCTCTACCTATAACCTGTATCTTCATGATTTCTATCTACCTTTTTCCCAGTAGATCTAGTGTGTTTATTTTAATATTTAAATCTTTGATCTGTTTTGAATTTAGTTCAATGAATGATGATAGACAAGGGTCTAGTCTTCAGAATATAGATAGCCAGTTTCTCCAGCACCATTTATTACAGAGGCTATATATCTTTTCCAGTGAACATGTTTGTATTTGTATTTGTTGTGAAGAAATATATTTGAAAGTGAAATATGTTACTCTGGTTAAAGCACTAACTAGGCAAATAAATCCAGAGAGGACAAAATACCTCTACAGGACATAACTCAAAGACAATTATGTCATTGTCTTGTTCAAAAAGCTGTTTTGTTTTCTGTGCCCTGTGAGAAATCATTTGAATTAAAACTGCTTTAAAGGTCTGAGTCTGTCTCTTTGGAATATCATTATGTAAAATTCTAGGATCAGGCTGATTATTCTGTTGTTCCATTTGGCTTTGCTGTCATGTGAGTTCCTATGAATTTAACCACTTCAGAAAGAATTTTTTCAGAAAAACTGTAATATAAAGAAATAAGAGAATTAACAGGTTATCTTTAAAACACTGAGTATAGCTTAAATTGTCAAAAAGTAAATATTCTTCTCTACAAAAAGGCTTAAAGAAAAGCCATAGTAAGAATCCCCAATGAAAAAAGAAAAAGATGAAAAACAAAGAAATAAAATTCTATGTCTAAGATGTTAATCTGCTATAAAAATCCAGGAGTATAAAATCAAGAATTGCAAATGCTGTAATTTTCTACTTTTATTTGAAAAATGACATTTTATCCAGCTCAGTCCATGCATCTTTGGAACTATTGAATAAATTCTTAATTCACACTCAATCTGAAATGTATTTATAACATTAAAACATTTTAAGAACTTTGTATTGATATGTTGGACCATTGGCATTTTTACTAGGTTCTTCTAGGTATAGTGACAATTTACAGGATTTAGCTACCATTTTTAATTTTAGCTGGATCCTGAAATTGGTTACTCACTTATTGAGTGAATTAAAGACTTTTTCCAGTGGTTATAATGTAAGATAAATAACATTATGTATATCATCATGGTTCTGTGTTGATTTTTTTTTTTAATCACGGATTGAACTCAGGCCCTTTCTACTGAACTGTCTCCCCAGCCCCATGATTCTGTGTTGAAAGGAATGGACAATACTTGTGGATAAGTCCAATATAAAGAAAATTACTGGAAAGATATCAAGGAATACTTAGCACCAAAAACTTGAAGGATAAGAACAGAACTTTGGAGAAATTTAAATTATTTCATTGTTACTGGGAATATAAAATAATATACCTATATGTAAAACAGAAAACGTTTCTCAAAAACTTAAAAGTTGAATTAATGTTTGATATGGTCACATCATGTCTGGATATTTATTTAAAAGAATTGAAATCAGAGTCTCCAAAAGGTACAAGCACTTCCATATTAATTGAGCATTATTCTTTTTGTGTGCTTATATTTTTCTGGTATTGAACCCAGGGCTTCCACAATGAGATGCACCCTTAAGCACTTTTTGTAGATAGCCAAGATATGAGAACAATTTAAACATCAAAGGTGAATGGATGTAGCAAATATGGAATCTATACATAATTAAATATCAATCTGCCTTATAAAAATGAAACTCAGTAATACAACATAAATAAACCTTGAAGACATTATGCCCAATGAAACTAGCCAGTCCAAGAGAGACACAGTATACAATTTCACATATGTGACAAATTCAAAATAGTCAAATTTACTGATGAATGATGGTTACTAGTGAATGAGGACTGGAGAAGTGACAAGTTACTAATCAATGGACATCACATTTTAGTCAAACAAGATGAACAGAGAAGATTCTAGAGATCTTCTGTAAAATTTTATACTTCTCCATAATAATGTACTGGACACTAAAATATCTATTTAAACAGAAGTCCCAGTATAAAAGTTCTTATAATAACAAAATTAAAATTAACAATATTACAACAAATAAAAACAAATTTACAAAAGGAAAAAAAAGAGGCAAAGCAATGGAGAAGGGATGATAGAAAGAAGAATGAATACAAATCAAGGATTTAAATATAAAAATGAAAACTTTAAGTGCACTGGAGGAGAAAGTATGTAGGAATCTTGGAGATAGGGGTAGGTAAAGACTTCATGAACAAATATGAAACTGTATGGGAAATACTTCTAAGAATCAACAACTGGGATTTTATCTTTGTGAAAAGTTTCTGCCTGTCAAAGGAAATCATCAAAAGAGTAAAAAGAAAACTGACAAATAGTGAAGAAAATTTAGCCAACTGTCCCTCAGACAAAGGACTTCCATTTAGAAATATAAAGAATTTTTAAAAATCAGGCCCCCAAAATTCAAACTTGCAATCTAAAAATGAGCATCTGAGATGAATATCCACTTCTCAGATGAAGAAATACAAATCATAAATAAATATATGGAAACATGTTCAGCATCATTAGTCATTTGAGAGATACGAACTAAAACAACACTGAGATTCCATCTCATCTCAGGAAGAATGGCTATCATCAAGAAGTTAAGTACTAGCAAATGCTGGAGTGCCGGTGGGGGAAAAGGAACCCTTCTCTACTTTTGGTGGGATTGTAGACAGGTACAAATGATGTGGCGATCAGTGTGGAGATTCCTCAAAAATCTAGGATTACAGGTCCCATTCCCCCAACCCTTTCTCTACTGGGTATCTGTCCAGATGAATTAAAAATATTATATGACAACAAAATATGTACACCCATGTTTAGTGCAGCACACTTTGCTGTAGCTAAATCTTGGAGGTAACCCAAATGACCACCAGCTGAGGAATGGATAAGAAAAGATGTGGTACTTTTATACAATGGAATATTACTTAGTTATACAAAAATATAAACTCAATTATTTTATAGGCAAATGGATGCAAGTAGAGACCATACTCTTAAGTGAAATAAATCAGAACCACATGTAGCAACATTATTCTTTCTCACTGGTGTAAGAATCAGAAAGAGTAAATAAAATATCAAAGGTAAAATAGATACTGTGAAAGGAAAAGAATCCATTCAAAGGGAAGGAATGACTATGAAGAGGGTAAAAAAAAATAAGGAAACAAAGAATTAAACAACAAAGGAGACACTCACAGCAGGACCTGGTGGGTAGAGTTTATAGTCCAGAGGAGGAGAGGATTGTGGCCAGCCCTAGCTGGTTGAGTTCAGAGACACGGAGGAATAGAGGCCTGCGGTGAAGCCTGGCCTGTGGAGTTCAGCAGCATGAACTTGGGAGGAAGAGCTGAAACTGTGGCTGAACTCAGTGAGCTGAGGTGTATAGCTAGGGTCAGTTGAGCCCAGATTGTAGCCAACATCAACATCCTTCTCACAAAAGTAGAGAAGGATCCTCATGTCATGGAGGTGGCAATATGTAACTTAAGTGAACTAGTTTGCCTAGAGGACCTCAACTATGTGAAGGGGAGGTGCCTAGACAAAATTCAGGGGATCTAGTTTACATACATATTCTCAGTTCATCATCTGCATTGTTATGTACCTGTAGAGTTTGCTCCTATGGTCTCAAGTATAAAATCATTAGTTACCAAAGTTCATCAATTTCTAAATTTCACTTGTTGTTAATACTATTGCTAATTGTATTACTGTAACTAGGATACTATATCTACCTTAACCACATGTCATCCCTTGGATAAGACTATTGGGAGGCACTTGGGTAATTACCCCACCAAAGCCCTATACTGAAAGATGGAGGACAGTGCCAAACAGAAACCAATATTCCACCCTTAATAGATAAGACAAAATTTTATGACACACACAAAACAAGAATCTCTGACACAGAATGATACCTAAAGAATCTCTTTACAGAGAGAAGTTCTCATTGCAATGATACAGCTGTCTACTATGAAACATTCATTAAAAAGTATCAGCAATATCAAAATAAAGAGTTCTTTCTGAAATAGAAAGTGAAAAAATGAAGGAGCAAACTGCAATCTCACGTGCCAGAACAAAGCCAAGGGACACCAGCATAGAAGAAGTTGGAAGTCACAGAACTGAAATCTATGAAATAATAGCAACTGAAGTAAAGAAACAACTGAAGAAGGACATAGAGGAAATCATACCTGAAATATTCTCTCAAGTTAAAAAAAATAACTATATGGAAAGAATTACTAAGCATTTCTAAAGAAGACATTGATAAAAAAAAATAGAAGAACATAAAAATGATGGAAATCTTGAATCAACAATATAGGAAAGAAATATAATGAGTCTATACCAAAAATTAGAAACTACCTTAAAAGTTGGCAAGACCATTTGAATGAAAGTGAAGATATATTTTCAGACCTTGAAGACACCATTACAGCTACCAAACTGGAAAGGAAAAAATTCTTTAAAACACGAAGGATCCAGAGCATAATAGTTCAACAGCTGCAAGACAGTGCAAAGATGAGCATCATAAGAAGGAGTCAACACAAATTCCATAAAAAGAATGTGGACAGAAGTAATAGCAGAAAACTTCCAAATGTGGGGAAACAATCTGAAATTCAGATAACCAAGGCATATAGAACTCCAAATAATATCAACCCAAATCAACCTATACCCAGACGTATAATAATCAAGATCCAAGTCTGGATCAGCACAAGGACAACATATTAAAAACCCACTAGACAGAAAAACAGACCACATTTAAAGGAAAACTCAACAGAATAACAGCAGATTCTCAATGTAATTCATCAAGCTAAGAAGACCATGGAACACAGTTTAAATCCTACAAGAAAACAAATTCCAAGCCAAAATGATATACACTGGAAAATGCTCTTTCAAATTTAATGAAAAAGTAAAATGCTTCCATGACAAAGACCAACTAAAGAAATTCATGACAAACAAACTAAGCCTACACAAAATACTAAAAGACATTCTTTTTAAATTACTTTTATTGAGAAACAAATAGCAATGAGACAGTTTCAAACAGGTTAGTAGAACAGTTACAATAATTAATACATTGCATATTGTTGTCTTCTAGTAGTTATTCATAGTACAAGATGAAGACATGATATTTTGTCTAAATACTATTAGTACATATCTTTCTTCTCATTTAATTAAGAGAAAGTAGCTGTATATCTATCCTAACTATTTTGTATGTACAGACACAAAAGTTTCCTTAATTTACATTCCCTTTTTTCTAGAAGCACCTCAGGCTTCTAGAAAAAGAAAAGCAAATCAAGACCAAACCCAAAGACACCAGGAAATTATAAAGATTAGGGTAGAAATTAATGCAATTGAGACATAGAAAATAATACAAAGCATTAATGAATCGCAGAGCTGGTTCACTGAAAGATTAAATAAAATCGATAAACCACTAGCTAGACTCATCAAAAGGAAGAAAGAAAAAACTCAATTTCAAGCAAAAAGGAATGAAAAGGGTGAAATTACTATAGTTCCTGTGGAACTATAGAAGATCATCAAGAGCTGCTTTGAGAATCCTTACTCCCACAGAGTTGAAAGTACAGAAGAAATGTACAGATCCTAAATAGGTACAAATTACCAAAACTGAATCAAGATGATACAAAAACTTGAATAACCCAATATCAGCCAATGAAATTGAATGTGTAATAAAAAAAACTTATCAAAAAACAAAAACCCAGGTCCTGATGTATTCACAGGATAATTCTACAAGAAATTTAGAGATTTAACCCCAATACTCCAGAAACTCTTCAGTGAAATTGAAAACACAGCAATACTTCCAAACTTATTCCTAGAGGAAAGGATTTTTTTTCCAGTACTGGGGATTGAACTCAGTACCCTGTGCATGCCAGGCAAGTGCTTATTCTACTGAGTTATCTCCCTGGCCCCTAGAGGAAAGGATTATACTGATACCAAAACTTGAGAAAGACTCAACCAAAAAAGATAATTATAGTCCAATGTCCCTCATTAATATTGATGCAAAATCCTTAATAAAATATGAACAAATAAAATGCAGCAAATTTTCAGGAAAATTATTCACCACAACTAGGTAAGATTTATCCCAGTAATTCAAGAATGTTCCAACATACTCAAATCTATCAATTTAATGCACTGTATCAATAGAGCTAAAAGCAAAATCACATGATAATCTCAACAGATTCAGCAAAAGCTTTTGACAAAGTTCAAAAATCATTCATGATGAAAGCCCTACTGAAAATTGGAATAAAAGGCCTATAAATCAATCTTATAAAATCCATCTATGGCAAACCAACATCCAACATCATCCTAAATTGAGAAAAACTGAAAGCTTTTACTCTAAAATCAGGTACAAGACAAGGATGTCTGCTATTACAGCTCCTAGTCAATAAAGTTATGGAAATATTAACCAGAGCCATTACAGAGGACAGAAAAATAAAACAAATGAGAATAAGTAAGGAAGAAGACAAACTATCATTATTTGTAGATGACATGATACTCTACATAGAACAGAGAGAGAGAGAGAGAGAGAGAGAGAGAGAGAGAGAGAGAGAGAGAGAAAACGCCAGCAATAAGCTTCCAGAATTAATAAACAAATTCAGTAGCATAGGCTACAAAGTCAACACCCAATAATTAACAGCATTCCTCTGCATAGATAAAAAAAACTCACTGAGAGTTAAATTAGAGAAACAATATCCTACACAATGGCATCCAAAAAAAAAGGAAAAGAAGCATTTAGGAATTAATGTAACAAAGGAAGTAAAAGATCTATACAATGAAAATTACAGTGCTATGTCAAAAGAGATGGAAGGGGATTTTAGAAAATGGAAAGATATTCTTTGCTCCTGGATAGGAAGACCTAATATGGTCAAAATGCCATACTTCCAAAATTGTGACATAGATGTAATTCAGTCCCCATCATAATACCATCAACATAACTCTCAGATCTAGAGAAAATATTTCTAAAATTTATTTGGAACCAGGAAAGACCTAAGAATAGCAAAGGCAATCCTGGCCAACAAAGAGAAGGCAGGAGGCATTACAATCTCAGACTTAAAATTATACTACTAAGCTATTGTGATAAAATCAGCATAGTAATGGCAAAAAAAGACCTCAGGATAAATGAAACAGATTAGAAGATGCACCTACAACTACAAACACCCTCAGCCACCCTATCTTGGACAAAGAGGCCAGACACATTCACTGAAGAAAGTCTCTTTAACAAAAGGTGCTGGAAAAACTGGCTCTCCACATGCAAAAAAAAAAAAACTAAAAGCAGATAGAGTTCTATCACCATGCACTAAATTAAAGTAAAAATGGATTAAAGATATGAACACTAAAATAGAAACACTAAATCTACTGGAAGAGAAGGTAGGTGGAAATCTTGAAGACATAGGGATAGGCAGAGAGTTAATGAACAAAAACCAAACTGCACAGGAAGTATTTCCAAGAATGAACAACTTGGATCTCATCTTATTGAGAAATTTATGTATGACAAAAGAAATGACCAACAGAGTGAGAAGAAAATTCACAAATTGGGAAAAAATCTTAACCAACAATCACTCAGACAAAGGACTTTTTTTCCTTTTTTTTTTTTGACATAATTTATTGATACTTTATTTCATGCTTGAGTTCTTTTTTTATTTTTTTTTATTTTTTATTTTTTGGCATATCCTGGAACAGGTATTTTCCATCAGATATTGATATGTTGAACTTTAAGTCCTTA
>NW_004524582.1:13819186-13832544 GCF_000260255.1 Octodon degus | reverse complement strand
TTTTTTTTTTTTTTTGCAGAACCAGGGATTGAACTCAGGCCCTTGCGCTTGCCAGGGAAGCGCTTATTCCACTGAGCCATCTCCCCAGCCCCTCTTCAGGTTTATTGAAAGAAACATTTAATGCTTACTTTTTTGCTCTGTCCTTTGACATTTTTTATAACTTTTGGTCAATTTTGCATGCTTATTTCTGATAATCTGACTAATTTGAAAACAATATGCAATATAATGACCATGGATGCATTCCTATTACTTTGTTCAATGAAAATATTTATTGTTTCTAATTTTATTTACTATTTTTATTCTCTTTAAAAATAAAAAACAAAAATACAATAGAATAATATTCTGCAAAAGATGTAATAATAAAATAATTGCATTTTGTGACACTAAAAAAAAAGGAAAGAAAGGAGAATGTGCATAGGCAGCATTTTCTGACAACTGTATCCTCCACTTTGGAAATTTCCCCCAGAGACATGACAACAATATTATGAAAAACTGAACCTTGTTTATTTCCTTTACCAAAAATAGCAAATGATCACGTAGGCCTGTTAGTAATAGGAAACATGCAGAAAACAACTTCAGAACTTTGCCAGAACAATCCACCCACTTTATGTTCCATAGTCAGGGTTGCCAATTTTAAGAAAAACTGCCAACCCACGTATCACATTATTTCATTTAAGAATTTAATTGGCTTGACAGAGTACATTTTTTAAAAGTTTAATAATTTGGTTTGAAATTATAAAAAAAATGGTCCACTGGAATACTTTCAAAATGCACAGAAAGCAAGAAGAAAAATACATTATCAAAATTTCATATGGCAATTACTGATAAGAGTCTTGTTATTTCTTTTTTGTGTATGAATAGTTCCCAAATATCTTCACTCATATATTCTGCCTTTTTATTATCTTTATAGCAACAATTTAGTTTAAAAATGAATTAATTACAGCCCCTATCACCTCAAATTGAGCACTAAAAGGAAATTTACCACTAAAGACTAGAGTTTCTCAAAATGTTATATTTTTCTGTTTTTATCATTAGTACTCATTTTCCGTTTTACCTTTATTAGTACAATGATTACATTTATTGTGTTGGCAAATTATTGTGACACCTTTTGATTCATTCTATGCCTTCTCCTTCCTCCTCTCCACCTCTTCACCTCTTGTTTCCTTTCCCAATTGAAAAACAATGCTCTCCCTCTTTCCTATTATTTATCTTTTGTATTTACTCTTTGGATTTCTCATATAAGAGACACTATTACATATTTAAGTTTGTGGGTCTGGCTTATGTCACTTATCACTGTGGTCTCAAAGAGATCTTGTAGAGCTCATTACACCATGTAGACATTAGCCCCCTGAGGACTGTGATGCTTCAGGGTTGTTCTTTGTCCAGTCTTCCTTTTCATATTCTGAAGGTTTTCTAGTTCCATGTGAATTTTAGGATTGTTTTCTGTAATTTTGTGAAGAATGCTACTGGCATTTTGATTTAGACTGCACTGGCACTGCACATCAGTGTGGGATGTATGGCCATCCTCACAGTGTCTGTTCTGCCTGCGTAAGGTCATGAAAAGTCTTTACGTTTTGTTTTTGATCTTTATTATTATATTTATCTCTTAATGTTCACTTTTACCCTTTACAAATACATAGCAAATTTTATTTCTTTTCTGGTCAGTTCTTGCTTGAAGAAGACTTTGAGAGTCAACTATCTGCCTCTGCTTGTTTTGGGGGTCCTTGTGCATGAAATTTATCTGATAAGTCTACCTTTCAAAATTGGTGAAGAAATAAGAACATTTCATGACAAAGAGTATTTAAGTAATTCATAAACCAACGTGCCAAAAAGTACTTAAGGATAACCTATATGGTCAGCATAGCCAACAACCCCAACCCAAAAGTCTGAATGAATACATCAATCAAAGCAAGTAGTTTAATTTATTTTTTTTTAATCTAAAGAAGTAAACTACAGAAAATGAACACCATTGACAAGACAATGCCTTTCAGCCATAACTCTCAACTCCCCAGTTAACAGTAGCAGATTGGCAGAATGGATCAAAACACAAAACCCAGCCTGGTTTCACACTCAAGAGAATCATCTAATCCAAAAAGAAATACATAGATTAAATATATTACATTTTAAGGAAAAAGACATTCATGACATTTCTCTAGAAATTTCAGTTGTCCTATCTTAAACATGATCTATGATTATTGATTCAAACTGATATGATGCTACTAGGAAAATCTTGTGCTCCCAAACAAGTCAAGATAATAAATACCATCTCATAGGGAGGAAAATGTTGTTAAAGAATTTTCTATTCTATGCCTTCTTTACTGCATAATATTTTGTGGAGCAATTAGTACAAATTATAATTGGAAAGTGGATGACACAATTTTTGGAGTCAGGGTGCATTGGTTCAAAACAAGATGTTTCTACAAAGCTTTATGAACTTGAGCTGAGCTAGTAGAAAAGAATTCTGCTCTGAGTTCCTCTATGACTTTCTGCTGTTGCTTATTTACTATCAATGCTATTAATTCATACATTTGAGCTGAGCTAGTGTCCTCTGCATTTGTTGTGGGTAGGCTTGGGCTCAGAGGTTACATTTTGTTCCTTCTCATTGGCATTTTGTATAGCACTCTCTTCTGAACTTGTTGTACAGGTTTGGTGCAGTTATAACCTTAGCACCTACTGAAGTTCAGGTGCAGATCTACAAAGTTTGGATCTATCCAGCTGTACCTGGCTTGAGTCTGGCTGCTGTGCTCAGCTCCTTCCTGCTGCTGCCCTTGGGAGTGAACCTGTTGTGCCCCTCTGGCAAGATGTTCTGCTCCTGGATTAGCTGGGTGGTTCTGTCCTCTACTCTCTCTGCAGGGATTGCAGCTGCAGGATTTTGCCTCAGGCCTGTATGCCAGACCTGAGCTGAGTCTGGAGGGGACAAGGTGGAGTAGGGGGAAGAGGCAGCTCTCCCACACACTCACCAGGCCTGGGCTATTACTGGATCTGGGGGTCCCCAGAACGTGGCAGAAATTCTCACTGGGCAGGTGGGAGGAATGCTGCAGAGTGTTGGGGGGATACCAAGGGAGTGAAAGAGGGTCTCACCCACGCTGCACCTGGGCTGGGACTGGCAGGTCCTGCTGGCGCAGGGTAGCAGGAAGCTCTCCCACACACTCACTGGACCTGGGCTATGATTGGATCTGGGTGTCCCTAGAACGTGGCAGAAATTCTCATGCAGTGGGCGGGGTGTGGAGGGGTGCTGTAGAGTGTTGGGGGGGCCCAAAGGGGGTGGAAGAGGGTCTCATCCACGCTGCGCCTGAACTGGGACCAGTAGGTCCTGCTGGCACAGGGTAGATGGAAGCTCTCCCACACACTCACCAGACCTGGGCTAGGACTGGATCTGGGGGTCCCTAGAACGTGGCAGAAATTCTCATGCAGCGGCCAGGGGTAGGGGTCGGGGGGAAGGTGCTGTGGAGTGGGGGGGGGCCAAAGGGGGTGGAAGAGGGTTTCACCCATACTGTGCCTGGGCTGGGACCCTATGAACTTGATCGCTATGCTAAATGTAATGATTCTTATTTTTATCTCTCCACAAAATTAAAGGAGTAATAGATTCTACATCTTAGATTTGTTGTGAGTACTAAATAAGATCAGTTTGTAAACCAATGAGTACAATTCCGTGAACACATGAAATGTTCACTCAGTATTAATGCTATTATTATGAAGATTAAATGACAAATTTAGTGAAATAAATTTTAGAAATTATGTCACTATTTAACTTTTTAGATATTTATCACACAAATTATGAAGTCCTGTGCACAAAAGTCATACATATGTCTAACATATTTTCTAACTCTAATTAACCAACAAATATGCTTGGTTTTTTTCTTTTTTGCATTATGCTTCTTAACAGCTCTAAGCATCATTTATTTCAAACAAACATTTCATTAATTTGTGGAGTAATAATTCACATTTTCCTTTTGCAATAAACCATGCCCTGAGACAAGGAGTGAGGTTGATGCGCATGACATCAACTAGACTTAGGTAGCCAGATATACAAACAGTTTGTAAAAGTTGTTTGGCTTGAGGGAGAGACCTCAAAATTGAAATGTATATATATCCAATATACAAGCAATAATTTTCTTTCATGGGTGTCTTGTGCTGGAAATCAAGCCCAGGGCCTTGTGCATGCAAGACAAGGAGTGGGGTGACTTGTTTGCCCTGGATGATGTGTTTCCCTGACATTCATCACCAAGTGCTGTTGTGTGCATGACGAGGTCAGGAAACCCCTCACAACCACAGAAATTGGAAAAGTGTAGTTGTGAAGTGGATGGTAGAACATGTCAAAGGTCCTCTTTAGAGAAGAAATGTTAAGGAAAGATACTTAGAACTAGGGCCCGGTCCTGAATTGTACTGTAATTTTTATTCAGTAAATTGGCTCTGAATCAACGACAACTAACAAAGTGCATGGAATACAGTAGACATTTAGTTAATATTTCTTTAATTTTTTAATGAAATAGGAAATGACATTTTGGAACTGAAAAGGGCTAGAGATATTCCTTTAGTTTTGTATGTGTGAAAGTAGGAATATAAAGTATTATAATTTTTTCTTTTTTATGTATTATTATTTATGTTCCAAATCAACTGGAAAATGAATTGTGTGCCTATTGTGTCCATTTTATGTCCTTAAGGATTTATGTTTTGCATTATATAATATCCATTAAATAATGCTAAATTCCACAATTTATAATTTCATAATTAATTAGTTATAGTGTTAGCTCAAAAAGATTGCAAAAAGCCATAATCATTAGCTATGCCGGCATGTGTGCTCTGTGAAAGTGTTGACTGCCCTGTGTAATTGTTAGAACAAGCCTCCATGTGTCTCCAACATAATACATGAATTCCTTGTTAACTCTTTTTTCCTCCTTATTTTTCCCTATGTTCTATTCTGCCCTCCTCCCTTAAAAGATTAGCACAATCCAAATTATCCAAAGATTCTGTTCAAATCCTAATCAAATAGTCAACCATGAGCCAAAAGCAGTCATATTTTTTTTTCTTGAGAAATAACCCAGGTTAGTGAATACTGATACTGAGCTAGCGCAGAAGCCCTTGAATTCCCTGGTCTACCTGTAAGGTACCCCATATCCTTCAAAATTTGCCTCACGCATCATGCACAATACTGGTTAAATAGAGTATAGCATTTAATTGCACCAAGCTATTGTTCAACCATTAAAGCTTCGTCAAGAAAATTTCCATGAATTAAAAAAAATAGTACATTCTATTAGGTACTGATTTTGGAGGGAAAACTGCTTCTACTCTATGATATTGATTTTAAGATAATTTGATAAAAATAAACTTTAAAGATCCACATCAAAGTATGAGTAGTTTTCAAGAGTGGTAATTCTATAGTAACTTAAAATTATTTCTTAGTTTTCAAGAGTAATAATTCTATAGTAACTTAAAATGACTTCTTTTAATTTCCCTATTTTACAAAATTTTTCCAATAAGCATATGAAACTCCAATAACCAATAAAGAGTAGTAACATTAGATCTCAATCTAGAACCATGAAAGAATCTACAAATAGTCATTTACACCAGATAAGATTTACCTCAAGCTTTATCACTTTGTTAATAAAAAGTCTATCAAAAACATTTTTAAAAAGAGTAGAGAGGGTGATATTGTAGGGAAAATTGGTTGGTGGAAAGAGCATAAGACTATTGCATCAGAAAATACTTCAAAGGAGTCCCAGGTTTGCTTCTTAGCAGAAAGATGACCTTCACTAAATTGATAGTGTTCTCAAAGATCCAACCGATTCATCTGAAAAACAGAATTACTGATCATATACAACTCATACAGTAAAGAGGGATAGATATGTTTTGTCGAGATAGAAGGGACTATGGTTAATCAGTTAAATTGTGAAAAGCTGTAATGACTCCAAATCCAGGTATGTAAGAAATTACTGAAATGTATTAGTGATTATTTGTCTGTTGTATGTTCCATTTTGAATATGCACTTAAGTGACACCAACTAGACTTAGGTAAGCAGATATATAAAAGTGTGGTAAAAGTTGGTTGGCTTGAGGGAGGGACCCCAAAATTGAAATATATATATATATATATATATATATATATATACCATTATACAATCAATAATTTATCTTTCATGGATGCGTTGTGCTGTGAATCAAACCCAGGGCTTTGTGCATGCAAGGCAAGAGGTCTACTACTGAGCCACATCCCCAGCCCTCCCAAGTAGCGATCCAGTCACTGTACTGTTTATTTTCCTTATTTTCCCAGGCAGTAGACTGGTGGTTGATACCTAGATTTTATTTCCCCATGAGTTGATAATATTTAAAGCAAAAAGTTTCTCAACTGGCTGAAAAATATGATAACTACTCTTTCACCTGCAAATGAGCCAACACATGTGTGTCAAACAGGCAACAGGGAATGCTGTGAGACTGGATAAGTTGGACTGCGCAGACGTTTTCTTGAAGTGTATCTGCTACCATCCACCCAGTGCCCACCGAGTGTTATTCTGTCACAAGTCTGGCCAGTGCTGGAGAAAGCGGGACTCAAGATTATCTTTAAAACTTCTGGATTTTGAAATGATGCCTTACTTTTTTATATTACTTCAAGGACCAAACAAATCGTGTATGTGGGCCAATCTAGTCTCTCAGCAGCGTCTTGGGACTTTGGGCTCAAATCCTACTTTAGGCATCTATCACCGGACCCTTGGAGGAGTTGATGGAATAGGCTATTTTAGTGAAATACACCAGGAAGGAAACAGAGGCTCTCTTCAAGCTATGGAGGAAGTGGCCTTTGCCATTGCGCAAGGGAAACAGCACCTGTGCTGATGTTGGCAGCACTTTGTCTTTAAATTGGCCTGCTCATCTGATTTGGATTCATGCTCAAAGACCTCAGCCAGTGCCTGCAGGGGCCATAATGATAACTTGGAACACACCAGAGCTAACATATGTAAAGTGCATGTCACAGCATCAGCACAGAGAAAACATGTAATAGATGTTTGCTGTCTTGCCACCTCCCACTTGGCTGCCTCCTCGTCCTTTCCTTTAGACGCTGGAATGTAAATGTTTGCTATGTCACCGTTATTCTCCAGGCGATCCTTAATCAAGGCAATTGATGATTGTGTGTCCAGCATCTTCAGAGATTTTCAATATATGATTTAAGTATTTTTTGAAAATCCTTCTGTCCTCTTCTCCAACCCAAGGTCGGCAAATGAGTCTGGGAGACTGATTCTAAAGTAAAACTGCAAAATATATTTAAACTATTTTAGTATGTGGCAATGTCTGTACAAGCATAAAATCCACATCCATCTTCACATGAAATTCATCTAGGAATTAGCTCACCAATAAGATTACACTGTTAGTGGTGGCCAAGAACGCTGCCAAACATCTTATCCTGAAAAACAAAGAATTACCCAGCTCAAAATATGCAGCATCAAGATTAAAAAATCCCAGCTCCTCCCATACTAAAAGGACAGGGAGAACCCTGCATCTACTCACAAGAAGACAATTTGAAGATCCATTGTGAAGAGAGAGAAAGTACCATGTTATGCATAGCCAGTGACAAGAGGACATAGTGTGCCCGTGTGTGGCTGTATGTTCTAAGAGTGTTTGTGGTGTGCTCTGAATTTCCTAGCACTGGTGTTTCTGGAGTGGGGTCTGAAGAATGGAAATCATTCAAGGCAGGAAAATTGTTTTACTTTATAATTTGTGTACTGTTCTAAGATTTCAGCAGAGCAAGCTATTTTGTGTTTAGCTTAGATTTAGAGTTTTGTGGTTGTTGCTGTTAGGTAAATGAGCAACAGCAGAGTGGGACAGAACATAATGTGCTTTCTTCTCTCCTCCCTTCTCTTCCCTCCAAGACAGCATTCTCCAGCCCAGGATACCTCTGCAGCGGCAGTCTCCCAGGCAAAGCTCAGCGACCAGTAATTTTTACTTTAATAAAATTTTAATTAAAATGTAAACTCTCTTAGGAAGATTTATGTTTTAAACCGTGTTATTCAAATTCTGTTATGTAATAAAAGACTGTGTCATGTGCAGTGGGATTTTGAGTGTGGAGCATTCTGGTCTAAAATCAAGAAGACAGTTTTGGAGCTGCAGAAATGATGCCCGTATGGCAGCGTCCTCTATTTCTTTCTTTCTCACTTTCTCTCTGTGTCTCTGTCTCTGTCTCTGTCTCTGTTTTTGTCTCTGTCTCTGCCTCTGCCTCTGTCTCTCTGTCTGTTTTTCCCTCTTTGTGTGTGTCTCTCTCATAAATTTCATTGTGTGTACTCAATGTATGCAGCATATTATAGGACATGTGGATACTAAAATGATTACTGTGGTGAAGCAAATTAATATATCCATCATCCCACAGAGTTGGCCCTATTTTGCCTGTTCATGTGACAAGCACAGCTACAATCCACACATGTAGCATAAATCACAAATACAGCACAATTTTCCTTTTTTCTTTTCTTATTTATAGTCTTCATGCTGTACATTTGATCTCTAGACTTGTTCTTCTATATATCTGTGACTTTTTGTGTTGCCTGACTTGTACCTCCCCAGTTTGTCCCCAGCTTTCACCTCCTTATTCCTGCTAACTGCTGTGTTTCCTCTGTTGCTGTATATTTCATTGTTTCTATTTATGCTCCCATATATCTGAGATCATGCAATATTCATTTTTTTGTGGATTGGGTTATTTTACTTAGCATAATGTCTGTCATTCATCCAGAAAAGCAAATGACAAGCTCTTGTTCTTTTTAAGGCAAAATAATATTCCATAATTTATGTTTATGAGAGTTTCTTTATTCATTTGTCTATCAACAGGCATAAATGTTGTTTCAATATTTATGGCTATTGTGAGTAGTGATGGACTGAATCCAGGGGTACAGGTGTCTTTACAGGGTGGCAGAGAACATTCCCTTGCAGTGGATCCTGAGGTCATATGATAGCTGTCTTAATCCCTTTCCAGTTGTTGAAGCAAAAAAAATTTCAATGGTAAGAGACTCTCTTTCATCACTGTTTAGTGCATGGTCAGCCAACTCCAGGGCAGATCCAACATGGAGAGCCAGGGCGGAGCAGAACTGTTCATGTCATGGGCACCAGAAAACAGAGAGGGAAGGAAGGCGCAAAGGACAAGAATGCACCCTTCCAGGTCGTGCAAGTGACCCACCTCCAGCCAGGCTCCTACTGGCACATTTGGTGGCTAAACTCACAAATAAATGAGTCTACTGACTACTGTAGCACCGCATAACGCAGCCACCTTCAAACCAATGAGACTTTGGGAAGACATTCTAGATCAAACCATAACAGAAGCTCTGTTCTTTAATTTCTTTAAGAACTACGCTTTAAGAACTTTTGCATTCCATCTGCAGTATGGAGGAGTTCTTTTTTTCCCATAACCTTGCCAACCCTCACTACCTTTGGCATGGTGGTGACATTCATCTTAGTGGATGTGAGACGGTATACCACAATGGTTTGGATTTGCACTGTGCTTCTTCCTTGATCTTAGGTTAAGTTTTGGGGGGATGTTCTTTGGGGATGGTACCTTACCAGTGTTTTCGGAATAGCCTCAGAACTGCATAACAGATAGCTCAGCAGTATGGACTCTTGGCCCTTGTGAAGCATCAAAAGTTTTGGTTTGATATTTAGTTTTCTTTTGTTTCCAAAAGTTCTCATTAATCCTAAAATCAACAACTCCACCCTTCTTTCCTAGAACCAATAATGACATTTTCCAGTTAACTAATGGCCATTTTATATGATGACAAACACTAAATAATTGACATCTATTCTAATTGAAATAGACACATCCCGATAAATAAACTGAAGTCCTGACTTGCTATTTACAAAGGAGAAAACAATATGCAAGTGGCATAATTTAAAAGAAAGTAAAAACTAAGGGATAGATTGTAGGAAAGGGACTGTTCTCAGAGATATTAAATAACACTGACATATAAAGGGCTATATGATTCCATCAGCATTTATGTTGTGCATATTTAAAATTCTTTCAGGGCGGTAAATACTGTTTTAATGTGCCACTTCTTTACTATGTAAAGTAGTCTTTTATAGATTGGCCTCTTGTTAAATATCAGCTCTTCCAATCAAGCATCCAATTGTAATCCTGGCTCTCTCCCTTGAATCGTTTTCACTAGTTGTATATTAAATATACAGCCAATACCATATAGTTATGATCTCCATCTGCAGACTCTGATATTTTCAGTGGCCTTAGCAAGATTTCCTTTGGGTACTTTGAACAGAGACAAAATAGGCTATTGACTATCCTAAAGCAATTATAAAGCTGGGTTGTTCAATTTTGTATGGTGAGAATTCATTTGCCTTCTTCCTAACCTAACGTCACTGCATATAAATGCAATAAAAGCTATAGGCACAGACTCCAGCCTGGCGCCATGTATTAGAACATTGTATCTCATCAAAAACATTTTCTCAGGTGAAATAAGCTGCCTATACTTACAAAAATGCTTCAACTGTAAATATGATTGCCATAAAAAATCACATTAGCTAAAGGTCTACTATTTAGAGAGTCAAAAAAGCCATCTAACGTGTTATCAAAAAAGAAATTCAGTTTTTACTGGTGAATTCCAAAATTAAAACACTTTCTAGTGAGCCAGATACGGTGGTAACATAACTATAATAACTCATCTCGTATGAGGACTGTGATAAGCAGCTAATTGTTCTTTAACCGAAAATAGCCAACCTTTCCAAACTAGCCTTGACACTTCTGTCAATAGAATCTTTCTAAATGAAAGCCTCATCTGGTCACTCTGTACTTTACTTCCATTCTTTAGCCTGGACTGCCAGGGTAGTCTTTGGGGATCTTCTTCAAGGAACAAATGTAAGACTTTCCATGATCCTACTGCATCCAGATCTGTAGCGCCTTATGGGCAATAATCTCTCCCTTTCACCTTACACCATAGCAATGCCCGCACCTTCACAGCTCACTACATAGTTCTGCTGCTCAGAGGCAGGGAGCAACATGAATGGGGTGAGACGTTTGCAGCAAGGGCAAAATTTAAGATTATGATTTAATAAAAAAGCAATAACAAAATAGATGTTTTCATATATTGATACAATTTTAATGAAGAAATTGTCAAACTAAGTTAACCATGTTTTGATGTTATGAGCATCAAAATATTTGTTTACAGACAAGAATCATTCCTCCTGTTTTTATGTCTACCTTTTTCATCATTCTTATCATTTATGAAGTAGCTTTCCTAGTACACTTTCCGATTTTACCCTTTCTAAAAACAATCCAGAAAGCTGCTTCTGAGTTTTTGTAACGTCCATAGTACTTTGCACCCACTTCTGTTCTTTCACTCATTTCTCTGTACTTAATATTTGTGGTTATTAATCACTATAGCAGCTGTGTTAGAGCACTATGTTAGAAGAAACCCTTGCAAATGGCACAGTGTAAGTTCTTGCAAAACCTCTGGTAGGCAGGACTCTGAGCTACCCATGAGCTCCACCCCCTGATGTTCCACCCGTGATGAAGTTACATGATGTGACAAAAGTGATGGAACTCATCCCCTGATTAGGTCACATTACAAAACCAAGGGAGTGAAATTTGCAGGTGTAATTAAGGGCCCCAATCAATTGAATTTAATCAGAAGGGAGATGTTCTTAGCTGTCCCTGACTTAATCAAAGGCCTTTAGAAAAGAGTTCAGGCTTTCCCTGAAGTCAAAATTTGTCCTACTGGCTTTAAAGAGTTAGTTGCCCTAAGATGTATAAGAAATGAATTCTGTCAAAAAAAAAAGAAAGAAGGAAAGGAAAGGAAAGAGAAAAGAAAAAAATAAAACCTGAGTAAATGTGGAAGAGAAACGAAAGCTGCAGGTGAGATTGTAGCCCTAGTTAACATCTTGATTCTAGTAGCCCTGTTACACCTGCAGAAATGACCAACCTACCCTGCACTCCTGGGTGTATAGTCCCTTGATCTATAGAAATTGTTTTAGGTTAGTACATTCATATAAAATTTATTATTAAAAATAGAAAACTAGCACAGAAAGTATTACAGAATTGCCGTAAGATAATTCCGTGTGCAATTTATCATTTAACCTTCAATCTGTTATACCATACTTAAACTGATCTTCCTAAAGAACAGGTATGAATGCAGAATTTACTAAGCAGAGACTTTCATTTAGTAGCTTTCAATGTCCCACAAAATGAAGCAAATGCCCATATTGTACATTCCCAATGTTCTTTGAACTCACTTGTCAATACCAACCTCCCATTACTATTTATAATACTTCAATCCAGGCAAACAACATTCACACTTTTGATAAGTGTGCTAGGCAATTCTTCCTTCTGCAGTCCAATTATATTTCTCACCTGTAGCCTCCTATTTGGTGAAAAATTCTATCAATTATTAAATTCTGAATGTTTTTTTTACTTCTACTACTATTACTGTTTTGAATGCATACTTTCTTGCTTTTAAGGGAACTATAATTCTTCAAGTTGGACAAAAGAAAAACATGTTAACCCTAATCTGTTCCTGTAAAGCTAAATAAAACATATAAAAAATGAATGTGGTATTTGCCTTTTATAATGGAAGTACAACCTGTCTGCCTATCCAGTTCATAAATTGTAATACATCTTTGTCACGTATTATAAAATATGATGAAATCAATGGAAGGCTTTGAGGGCAAATAAATATCCTTACAAGCTTAGAAAACAAACAACAATAACAACAAAAAGCAATCTTTGTATTTGTATGGATTGTTTTGGGAGATGAAATTACAAACTCATAAAATACATAATAACATTGTAAGAAACTCACAGAGCTTCTATTTAAGTTGCAGTCACGGAGAAGAAGGTACCAGATGAAGACAACTATTGCACTTTCTACTTCTATGCATACACATTTGCATATCGCATGAGGTCCAGGTCTTCAGAACCAAGGGAATTCATTTCGTAAATCCAGTCAGAAAACTGGAAAACGTGGTACGAGATTCTCAACTCTGACATGAAAGAATAATGGGGAATTCTTCATTCCCTGTGTTTTATCTTGAGTGAATGAGTGAATCTATCAATTCAAATGTTAATGTCATTTAGAAACCAAGACTGACACATTCCGTAATAATGTTAAATGTGGAAATCCTGTCACCAGTTGATTTGCTACATAAAATTAGCCCTAGTTAGTTAATAACACAGGTGTTAACTTTTCAAGAAACTGGTTGCTTTTGTGGTAAATTGGATGAAAAAAGAGTTGAAAATAAGGGCTGGCAAAATAGCTCAGGGTTTTTTTTGTTTTGTTTTGTTTGGTTTGGTTTTTTTTGTTTTGTTTTTTTCTTCCTCGAATGCCTTCAGGGCACTTTTGGCCAGCGGGAGAGTTGTGAGGTTCGAACTCCAGGAACCTGAGGCTGACA
>NW_004524582.1:13815458-13819086 GCF_000260255.1 Octodon degus | reverse complement strand
TTTTTTTTTTTTTTTGCAGAACCAGGGATTGAACTCAGGCCCTTGCGCTTGCCAGGGAAGCGCTTATTCCACTGAGCCATCTCCCCAGCCCCTCTTCAGGTTTATTGAAAGAAACATTTAATGCTTACTTTTTTGCTCTGTCCTTTGACATTTTTTATAACTTTTGGTCAATTTTGCATGCTTATTTCTGATAATCTGACTAATTTGAAAACAATATGCAATATAATGACCATGGATGCATTCCTATTACTTTGTTCAATGAAAATATTTATTGTTTCTAATTTTATTTACTATTTTTATTCTCTTTAAAAATAAAAAACAAAAATACAATAGAATAATATTCTGCAAAAGATGTAATAATAAAATAATTGCATTTTGTGACACTAAAAAAAAAGGAAAGAAAGGAGAATGTGCATAGGCAGCATTTTCTGACAACTGTATCCTCCACTTTGGAAATTTCCCCCAGAGACATGACAACAATATTATGAAAAACTGAACCTTGTTTATTTCCTTTACCAAAAATAGCAAATGATCACGTAGGCCTGTTAGTAATAGGAAACATGCAGAAAACAACTTCAGAACTTTGCCAGAACAATCCACCCACTTTATGTTCCATAGTCAGGGTTGCCAATTTTAAGAAAAACTGCCAACCCACGTATCACATTATTTCATTTAAGAATTTAATTGGCTTGACAGAGTACATTTTTTAAAAGTTTAATAATTTGGTTTGAAATTATAAAAAAAATGGTCCACTGGAATACTTTCAAAATGCACAGAAAGCAAGAAGAAAAATACATTATCAAAATTTCATATGGCAATTACTGATAAGAGTCTTGTTATTTCTTTTTTGTGTATGAATAGTTCCCAAATATCTTCACTCATATATTCTGCCTTTTTATTATCTTTATAGCAACAATTTAGTTTAAAAATGAATTAATTACAGCCCCTATCACCTCAAATTGAGCACTAAAAGGAAATTTACCACTAAAGACTAGAGTTTCTCAAAATGTTATATTTTTCTGTTTTTATCATTAGTACTCATTTTCCGTTTTACCTTTATTAGTACAATGATTACATTTATTGTGTTGGCAAATTATTGTGACACCTTTTGATTCATTCTATGCCTTCTCCTTCCTCCTCTCCACCTCTTCACCTCTTGTTTCCTTTCCCAATTGAAAAACAATGCTCTCCCTCTTTCCTATTATTTATCTTTTGTATTTACTCTTTGGATTTCTCATATAAGAGACACTATTACATATTTAAGTTTGTGGGTCTGGCTTATGTCACTTATCACTGTGGTCTCAAAGAGATCTTGTAGAGCTCATTACACCATGTAGACATTAGCCCCCTGAGGACTGTGATGCTTCAGGGTTGTTCTTTGTCCAGTCTTCCTTTTCATATTCTGAAGGTTTTCTAGTTCCATGTGAATTTTAGGATTGTTTTCTGTAATTTTGTGAAGAATGCTACTGGCATTTTGATTTAGACTGCACTGGCACTGCACATCAGTGTGGGATGTATGGCCATCCTCACAGTGTCTGTTCTGCCTGCGTAAGGTCATGAAAAGTCTTTACGTTTTGTTTTTGATCTTTATTATTATATTTATCTCTTAATGTTCACTTTTACCCTTTACAAATACATAGCAAATTTTATTTCTTTTCTGGTCAGTTCTTGCTTGAAGAAGACTTTGAGAGTCAACTATCTGCCTCTGCTTGTTTTGGGGGTCCTTGTGCATGAAATTTATCTGATAAGTCTACCTTTCAAAATTGGTGAAGAAATAAGAACATTTCATGACAAAGAGTATTTAAGTAATTCATAAACCAACGTGCCAAAAAGTACTTAAGGATAACCTATATGGTCAGCATAGCCAACAACCCCAACCCAAAAGTCTGAATGAATACATCAATCAAAGCAAGTAGTTTAATTTATTTTTTTTTAATCTAAAGAAGTAAACTACAGAAAATGAACACCATTGACAAGACAATGCCTTTCAGCCATAACTCTCAACTCCCCAGTTAACAGTAGCAGATTGGCAGAATGGAGAGAGAGAGAGAGAGAGAGAGAGAGAGAGAGAGAGAGAGAGAGAGAGAGAGAGAGAGAGAGAGAGAAATTTAAACAACATTGAGATACAATCTCACCCCAAAAAGAATGGCTGTCATAAGGATATCAACAAATAACAAATGCTGGAAAGGCTGCAGGGAAAAGGGAAACCTTCTCCACTGTTGGAGGGAATGTGGAATGGTACAACTACTATGGAAATCAGTGTGGAGACTCAAAGAAAACTTGATTTGGAGATCCCATTTAACTCAGCTATTCCTCTTCTGGGTATTTTCCCACAAGAACTGAAAATATCATACCCCAGCAATACATGTGCACCATGTTTATAGCAGCACAATTTGTCATAGCCAAATCCCGGAAACAACCAAAATGTTCACCTAAGGAATGGATAAAAAAAAAGATATGGTATTTTTATACAATGGAGTGTTACTAAGGTATGAAGAAAGACAAACTTGAGGCATATATAGGTAAATGAATGCACCTATTCTCATAAGTGAAATAAATCAGATCCACATCTGTAAATGTTGTATTGCCTTTTTAATGTAAGAATGTGAAAAATAAATAAAATGTGAAAGGTATGATAGATATAGTAAAAGGGAAAGAAACTGGACACAATGAATAAACAAGGAAGTAAGGGAAATGAGGAAAGATAGGCAAAGAAGAAGGGGAGAAATCATACAAGTATATAAACAGGATATCTGAGATGATTTTAGTCATAATTCCTATCAGGTTTTTGAAAGTAGCAGTTAATGATTAAAATTTCCCTTTGACTAACTCTCTATGGTAATAGCTATAATCTGAGCAACTCCATAGAAGACAACAATGTGCAAAAGAAAACTCACAGTTCAATACCTCTGATCTTGTTCTCCTAAATGCATACCATTTCTAATTCTTATCAATCATTATTGTATTCTCCTTAAAATAAACTAAAAGATAAAAAGTGAAAAGCACAAAGAAAAAAGTTAAATAAGGTTTATTGAAGGCAAGCCTTAATGTTTAAGTATTTGACCAATCTTGCATACATGTATGTGTTAATCTGAGGAACAGATTTAATGATAAAAACATATTAATGATTTATTCTTGTTTTGGAATTCTGTACTATATGTATTATTGTGCATTACACTATTCCTGCCTTAGGTTTTGCTATTTGTTTTGGCTTTTGTTTTTGTATTTACTCTTTCAAATAAAATAAAATAAAAAGAAAGAAATATATCTGCAGGTGGTGAGATAGCTCAGCAGACCAAAGTACCTGCTTAGGCAAGCTTAGGCAAGCACAGGGACCACTGTTCAATCCCTGGCACCACATACTGCACCAGCCTTGCCCCCTGGGTGGGCTGAGCCAGCCAGAGTCCAGGTTTGGTGGTGTAGGTTTATAACCCCAGCACTGGGGAGACTTAAATGCAGAAGGATAACTGTGAGTCCAACCTGCATAGGGAGACCCTATAACAACCAAATATATTTTAAAAATTTGGGGGTGGGAAAATGGCTCAGTGGAATAAGTGCTTCCCTGGCAAGTGCAAGGGCCTGAGTTCAATCCCTGGTTCCGCAAAAATAAATAAATAAATAAATAAAT
>NW_004524582.1:13810614-13813962 GCF_000260255.1 Octodon degus | reverse complement strand
AACCTGAGGCTGACAGCTTTGTGGAAGCAGCCACTTAAAGGACTGAGCTAGGGCCAGGCCCCCAGCTCAGGGGATTAAAGCTTCTCCTTAGATGCAGGGGTTGGGAGTTCAATCCTTGGAGCCTGCCATGCTGGTCCCACCCCTCCGGCAGGCTGAGACTGTGACTGAGACTGGACATGGTGGTGCTTGCCTATGATCCCAGCACTTGGGAGGCTGTAAACAAGAGGATCACTATGAGTATGATCCAGTAGTAAGACCCTGAACACCCTGTAGACCCTTTCCTAAATACAAAAAAAAGAAGGAAACCATTGAATCTTCTCTCTTGCCAATAAACTTTAAGTTCAGGAAAACAATAATTATAACATTTATGTTCTTGCTTTTGAATTGGCAGACCTTCTATTTGGCCCAGAGAAAACCCTCCTGCAGCAAAATGTTAATGCCATTTGGCATTAGTGTCACTAGTTTTAAGCAAACTGCTATCTGAGAAAGGTTGAATTTTTAAATATAATATGAAAGTATGCAACAATGGAACTACAGAAACACCTACACAGAGATATCAATGAAAAGAATGAAACCAAAACATGCTTAAATACCAGCATAATTATTATATAAAGATAAGCAATAATGGGATAAAAATCTTTTTCATAAAATGAAAGTAATTAAAATTAATATGCTTGTAGTGTGTCTGCAAGGGATAAGAAAGCTAATGGCATGAAATATAGTAACATTTACAAAGAAGTAGAAAATTCAGAGTAGCTGTTACTGAAAGTGGATTAAAAAACAATAAATACAAGAGTAAAATTGCTAAAACACAGATGAGAAGATAGGTCTCAAAAACTTGAATAAAAAAGATTTAAAAGAATTATGCAGAAGTGATAAATGAAAATTAAGGTAAAAAGATCAATAAGGAGCATAAAAATAGTGTCTTAGATAAAGTACAATGTGAAAATAAAATAGGAAAATATTAAACGATGCGGGGAAAAAGAAAAAATTTCAAGTGAAAGCCTAAGTCTGATTAATAAAAACTATACATTTACATTTCATTACACAAGATAAGACAATAATAAATGATGCAGAAAAACATTGATGATGATATCTGAGGAAAATCCTTCCAGTTAAAGGAATACTTAGTCAAAATTTTCAGTTTTTCCATAGTATTCATTAATTTAAATTTATTGATAAAGATGTGAAGGCCGATTCTAGATAATCCGCAGAACAGGTGTCATCAAAATGTTTTGCTGTTTTTAAAACTTTAGCAATACATTACCTATGAAAGTTTATAAGCAATATTTGTTTTAAAACACTTCATAAGCTAATTAACAAATGAAAACTAAGCCTAGATATAGGAATGGACAGTAAATCCATAATATAAGTAGTATTATGTATTGTAAGTAGCATGAATCCCAAGGTGAAAGTTGAAACTTAGATTGTAGCAATTTCAGATGTTTTTTCTTCTTTTTGGTCTTTATAACAAGAAATGAATTAGTATACACACCAATTAATAAAGATTATTGTAAATCTTTAAAAGTGTGAAATAGAGTTAAAATGAGAATGTAATATACTGGAAAAAAAACCCTGAAGTTATTATAGAGAATGTAGAAATCGCCAACTACACAAGGAAATGGGCAAGATAGTTCATGTGCTTTAAAAATAATCATTGCCGGGCTATGTAAAGCTGACATGTAAGGGAAAAGAAATTTCAGTCTAACACATGAAATTTTACAGGGAATAATAGAAAGGAAAAAGTGCCAGCCAAATAGCTCAGAGGATTAAAGTGCCCACAAGCAGGTGCAGGGGCCGGGTTTTGATCCCCGGGCCTGCTTTGCCGGCCCCGCCCCTGGGGCGTGCTGAGATGGCAATTGAAACTGGGCTTGGTGGCACACGCCTGTAACCCCAGCTCTTGGGAGGCTGTAAACAGGAGAATCACTATGAGTCTGATCTAGCAGTGAGAACTGATCACCCTGTAGACGACCATTCCGGTGAGCATAGTGGTGATAAATTTTCACAATGGTGATTATTTGCAAGTGCATTTTTTGATAACCTTTTTAAGCTTTTTCATTTTATTATGCACGTGTATTATTAAGGACTAATGAACCTATAGTTATAAATAACAATAAATAACACAAATATTTATGCAATTTTATATTATATGGAAAACACTTTGTATATAACAATATAAATATTCAAAAAATAAAGTCACATTTCCAATAAGTAATTTCTTCCATTAGAAGAAAAGTAAAAAACGAACAATGCGTGCACATCCATCCTAAATGATTAATGATTAATTTCCTGAAGGCTTTCTTTATATTCCTACTTTACTTACAGTTTTACTTTATTTTATTAGAATTTTGTTTCCCCCTTCTTCAGTAAAATAATATGAAAAATATTTATTGAAATCATTCTGTAATCTCAATAGAATAATTAAAGTGTGTGGGAACAATTCTTGAAGATGCCATAGTCATAAAGCACCACGAGCCAGAATTTATGTTAATTTTAAAATGTCATTATAGATCATATTCTGATACATTGTTTTGCCAAAAAAAAAAATCCTTAGCACATTTTTATTACCGTCTACTCACAAATGTGAATTTGTATGCGATCTCATGGGTATAGCACCGGTATAGACTTTCTTTAGTCTTTCTCTGATTTGCTGATATAATCTCGCTACCCTTAGATATTTTAGTTCACGGATGTTGGAATATTTAATATTATCTGCGTTTTATAATGCACTGCATGTATTTGCTGTAAGTCAGGGATCATTGTACACTCAATATATGGAGAGAAATGGCTGTGGTCTGTAGAGCACATCGTGACTACCCGAGAAGAGGCACCCTAAGAGGTCTGCACTAGGGATACTCTGTCTGCGACACCTCTGCTTCACATGCCCCTGTAGCTACATGAAGATTTTCCAAGACATTCTCATTTCCCAACTCCCTTAGGCATGCCTTCTTAAAATTAATCTTATGGAGAAGACAAAAGACAATGTGTTGATTTTGATAACTCCATGTCTTGTGACACAAACCATATTGCTACCACATTAGAGAGGCAATGGCTCTCGCCAATTAAAATCTCTCTCTGGAGAAGTATCCTGGGCTGTATAACCATCTATGTCACCAGAATGAGAGCCAAATACTGACAGAGATGCTGAAACAGTGAATGATTCTAATGATCACACAACAAATCTCTTTTTAAAAAATAAATCAAGTCCTTTTGGTATCTTTGCTTTCACTGAGGAGGACCTAGTTGAGTAGTGAGTTAATAGAGCAAAAGTAATTGTGATATGAAATGACTATGTGGGTATATATTGTGAAGAAGAAAAGAGGAGGAGGAGGAGGAGGAGGAGGAGGA
>NW_004524582.1:13804314-13810194 GCF_000260255.1 Octodon degus | reverse complement strand
AACAACAACAACAACAACAACAACAACAACAACAAGAAGAACAAGAACAAGAAGAAGAACAAGAAGAAGAAGAACAAGAAGAAGAAGAAAGAAGGAGAAGGAGGAGGAGAGGGAGAAGGAGAAGGAGAAGGAGAAGAAGAAGAAGAAGAAGAAGAAGAAGAAGAAGAAGAAGAAGAAGAAGAAGAGAGAATTGAATAACATTGCTACTTCTATTCTCATGCACTTATTTATGGAAATGACTTCTCAGCACTTACATATACAAAAGAGAAATATAGGAGCAGAACTTAGGTGGTAATTAGGTGACTAGTAATAATTGTCACCCATGTATACATGAACTGATGAAAGAATAAAAAGACATCCCTCAGTAAGGGGTGACTATTCGTTAAATTATTAATTTTATACTTCACTTCTTTGAAGTCCTGGAATTTGAACCCAGGACCTTCCCATTGAACTTTTAGTTTGAAACCAGGTCATGCAAAGTCATGAGTTGCCCAGACTCGGATCTAACTTAGGATACTTCTGTCTCAGCCTCCCAGAGTGCTTGTAGAGAATGAAATCTCTGAAAATAGTGAAATTTATAATGAAAAATTTCAATTTTGAGCTGAAATATGTACAAGTATATGTATTTTAAATTTAAATTATTTTAGGAATAACAACTTTTTATTCAAGTACAAATATTTTGAGGATTCTCTATAAGCTACAGTCCTTAAGCTTCATGCCTTATCATAATGATTGCTACCATGTTCACGGTAGGTGAATTTACCCCACCCTTTAACCACATACCAACCTCATGCCACTCCCCAGGCCAAGTGTCACCCCAAAATCTTAGCTTACTCCAGGCTCTGTAATCATCTCTGGCCACAAACGTGAATGAACTAAGTGACATATATCTAACAAAAGTCACTAAATGACAGTTAAAATTTCTTGTCCAGAATTATCTCTCATCTTTACCCTAGTGGTTGTCCAAGGGTGTTCATCTGAGCTCAAGGTACTGTCAAGTCCAGGGTCAAGAAAGGACTCCAAGTAGTCTCCTGCTGGCCTCTCCTGACCTTCATCCATTCTCACCCTTAGCTATGCAGATGTCGGTATGGCTTCTCAGTCCTCCTAGAGTGCTCTCCCTCTTGGAAGACCCAATCTGGCTCTTTATATCTTCTTTTTTTTTTTTTTTTTTTCCAAGAAATGTTTTATTTTTCTTGCAGTAGCTTTTTAATTGCACAAAATCATGTTTTGCCATTTAAACATCACACAATCCTATTCTGAAAGATAAATGCTTACTAAAAACAAAGCAAAAATTAAAACTCACAACCTTAATCACCTAGATTTATCATTTAAAGGAGGTTTAAAGGAGAAAGAGGGGCTTTCTTACAAGCTTTTTCACAAGTGCCTGAACACAGCCTGTCTAAGTCTTGGTGAACACGCTGAAGGTAGGGGAGGGGGAAGGCACTGTAATGAAACCGATTAGTCAATTTATCTTGATATTGTTGACAATCCTGTAAAGTTTCTTTTTATGAGTATTTCTGTTCAAGCTATTGTACCTTCATTATGAAATCTTGCTGCCTTCTTCAGATCATTCCTTCACACATCATTCATGTTTCTTACCTGAACAAATGGTCCTCATTTAAAAAATAAAACCTTTTGATATGACATTAGGAATGGAACACATTTAGAAGTCCAAGGTGACAAGTATTTAAGCATGGTTTTTGTATTACACATTGCTGTCCTTGATGTAGTTACTGAGATCACAGATATCAGCATACAGTTAGTCAATGTGAAAGTTCTATACATTGACTGCTATTTTCAAGGTGATGGAAATCACTTCAGCCTTCCTTTCTACTTGCATGATTTTCCCCCTGCCTTTTTCCTAACTTTTCTCCTTTCTCTCATCTTTGTTGTTTAATCCTTAAGTTCCATTTCTCTGTTTTACTATATCTGATGTAACTTTCAGGTATTATTTCTTCTTTCAGGTTGTTATACTAGGGAGACAATATGAGATTCAGACTTGTGGGTCTGATTCATTTCACTTACGAATACAGTCTCCAGTTGCATTCACTTACCTATGAAGGCTTCAGGTTTGTCTTTCTTCATAGCTGAGTAATACTCCATTGTATAAAAATACCACATCTTTTTCTTTCATTTCATTTATTTCTCTTCAAAATAAATTTTTAAAAAGACAAAAAGAAAAACAAGAGGGACATGAACAAAACTTTAAGTTTTCTGAAAAACAATTGGTAATATGCAATCATATGTACAATCTCACATAAATATGTGTATTAATCTGAGCAACAGATTTGATGATAAAAATAGATAATATGTCAACCTTTGTCCACCAGCTATCTTATTCTGAAAATCTGTGGCATATGTATTGGTGTATGTTACCCTGTTTCTGTCATTGTTTCTGATATCTGTTCTAGCTTTTACTTTCACTTTTCAAAATGAAATAATAAAATTTATTTTAATTTTTTTAAAAAACCAGTTATCTGACTCAAGAAAATGCCTTTCATCTTGAATTTTTCCTCAATAAAGTTAGATTTTATATATATATATAGGTTTCTGAAGTTTCATTTTATAGAACTTTTAATTTTCTCAGAAGTTAAAGAATGAATGAAAGGGAAAGGATATTGACTCAAAAATACACATATATTCTTCCCTGTTTCCAGTTGCAGGGAGGAGGCTCATGCATTTGGGACATGACAAAGTTAGAATGCTTCTTTGCACACCTGAGGCTTCCTGCAATGGCTCTGTAGCTGTTGTCATGCCAAAGAATGAATATATTGAATTACACCATAAACACTATAGGTACCATTTGGATTACCACGAGGAAAAGAAAGTTAAGAGGCTCCTGAACATTCAAAGAAGGAAAAAAAAAAAGGTCAGCCTGAAGGCTAAGGGCTAAGGTCTACCACAAACAGCACCATGCGGAGAAAAATACATATGAAGAAGACTATCAAGATGCATGAAAAAAGAAACACCAAACAAAAAAACGATGAAAAGACTCCACAAGGAGCCACACCTACATGCCTGCCTGCTGGACAGAGAAAGTCAGTCTCATGCAAAAGTACTTTCTAACATGATTAAACGAAAATGAAAAGAAAAGGTGGGAAAACGGGAAGTTCCTCTGCCTAAAATTAGTGCCCAAAGAGAAATGAAAGTATTAAAATTATTTGAACAAAAAAGAGAAAAAAGAAGGCATGAAAGAGTATGGTTACTAAAGTCGGCTTTGTTGGAGATGGTTTTACAAGAAAACCACCTAAATATGAAAGATTCACTAGGTCAGTGGGCTTACGCTTTAAGAAGGCCCATGTAACACATCCTGAACTGAAAGCCACCTATTGCCTGCCAATACTTGGTGTAGAAGAGAATCTTTCATTGCTACTGTATACAACTTTGAGTGTCATTACCAAAGGAACAGTGGTTGAGGTGAACATGAGAAAGTTGGGCCTTGTGACACAAGGAAGCAAGCTTATTTGGGTTCATAAAAAAGATAAAATAGCAATGAATCAGTTTCAAAAACAGGTTAGTAGGAGAGTTACAATAATTAATACGTTGCATATTGTTGTCTTCATAGTAGTTATCCAGAGGACAAGATGTAGATATGAAATCTTGTCAAAATACTGTAGTACAAACCTTTCTTCTCATTGAACTAAGAGAATGTACCAGTATATCTATCCTATCTATCTTGTATACACACACATATATATTTTTTCACTACGAAATGGTCCTTTATTTATATCCTCCTTTTTTATTTTGTTTTGTCAGAGATGGGTGTTCCACTGCTGTTAAAGAAGCTGTATTTTGAGAAGTCTATAAAAGGTCTTATCATACTTGATGCCAGTTCAAATATTATAGCTACTTGAATTCAGCAAAATAATCCAATATAGTCCAATAGTCCATAATAGTAGTGAGATACCAGCACAACTGGCAATTGTCTGAAGTTGTTGAATTGAGCCTTTTACAGCTCGGCATATTAATATAGCTTTACTTTTTATAACTCATGTCTACACTTTTCTGCTGGATGGTTAAGACCAACCTAAAGGAAAACCTATATAACCAAAATTGTATCTGATAAGGTCAATCAAATATCCTCATGATATATCCTGGAAGCATGTAGGGCACCTTATGGATCTTCTGTAAGTGTCAGCCATCTGGATGAGTCATGGCCATTGCTTGACCATTTTACTCTCTGTGTAATGCCTGAAAGCATTTTTTCTTTCTAGGTGACTCTCCTTAGGCACACTCTACATCATCAATCACTTTCCTCTGGGGTCCCATAATCTCCTTGATCAGAAAAATACGGACACCACAGTTACAGGATGTCACAACACAGGTTCACTTATGTCCTGAGTCCTCAATGACCTTGAAGGGCTAGGACCAAAATATTTGCTATCTTTTTAACCCATCAATCTGTCTAATTTTTGGTTTTCAAACTTTATTTGTTAAACATCCAGAAGAGAAGCTTATTTATATCATCATCCTATAACAAAGTTAATTAAGCTTGAGATCAATATCTGTCTGAATATTACATACCTTAGACATAAAATGAAACTATTTTCCAACAACCATGTATGTTCTAAACTTTAAATTCCTATAGAATGTTTAAAAAATTACACATTTTACACAGATATATAAAAATCAAACCATATTCCACATTGTAACAATACAAACCTGCTACATTTTGTTTTCCTTGTCCCTCTTTTACTTTTATTACCTATTATTACACAAGTTTAATTTAAATAGAGTATTGCAATAATTGAAAAACATTAGAAAACATTAGAAATAGGCCGCATTTGGAAGACAAAATGACAGGTATTTTAAGCATAGTTTTAATATTACACAATGCTGTACACGATGTAGTTACTTACTTCACAAATATCAGCATATAGACTTAGGCAGGGTGAGAATTCTACCAAATAACTACTGTTTTCAAGAATCTGATAGAAGCTCTTAGGACCATTGCTTTAATTATTTGGTTTATATAAACTTATAAGTTTATATAAGTTTCGCCCCTAGCATATTTCATAATTTCTTTTCTTTCGCTCTTTACGTTGGTTAATCCTTAAATTATCTCTTTCCATTTAACTATGCTATAACTTTCAATTTTTATTCCTTCTTTTCACTTCTTACAATATGATATTTGCACATGTGAGTCTGTTAATTTCACTAATGAGTATAGCTGCAAGTTGAATCCACTTATATATGAAGGCTTCGAGTTTATCATTCTTTTTTTTCATAATTTTATTGAAAAACAAATAGCAACGAGACAGTTTCAAACCAAATCGGTAGGAAAGATTGAATAATTAACACATTGCATACATTGTTCCTAGTGGTTAATTGCTGTCCAAGATGCAGACATATCCTATTTACAAATACTATTGGAACAAATCACTCTATTCATTAAGATAATGTAACTATATATCTATCCTAACCATTTTGAATACACAGATACAAAATGGATATTCATCTGTATCACCTTTTTTGTTAAGTTCTGTTACTTGAATATTAAAGGTGTGTTCACTCAGCAAAATATTCTAAAAGAGTCCAATAGTCCATACTAGTACTGGGTCTTCCGCTTCACTGGAAATGTCAGAAATTGTTGACCTGAGTCCCCTACAGATCAACATAACAGCATGGCTTTACTTCTTATACTTCGTTTTTATACTTTTCTTCTGGATGGTTAAGACCAAGGTAAAGCAGGACCTATGCAACTAGAGTTGTAGCTTTTGGGTCTGATAAGGTCAGTGAAATCCACTCAGGATTTATCCCGAGATCCTGTACCTCAGATTGTAGAACCTTTGTCAGTGTCAGCCATATGGATGAGTCATGGCCATTGCTTGGCCAATGTGCTCTCTGTGAAAGCCTGAGAGAATGTTTTCTCTCCATGTG
>NW_004524582.1:13756681-13802929 GCF_000260255.1 Octodon degus | reverse complement strand
GGATTGAACCGTGGTCCCTGGGCTTTGCTAAGCTTGTTCTAAGTAGGTGCTCTAGACCACTGAGCCATCTCACCAGCCCCTCCGACATTTGTTGTTGGGTGATTTCTTTATGATAGCCATTCTTTCTCGGGTGAGATGATATCTCAATGTTGTTTTAATTTGCATTTCACGAATGACTAGTGATGTGGAGCATTTTTTTCACATATTTATTCGCTTTTTTAATTTCATCCTCTGAGAAGTGTGTGTTCATCTCGGTTGCCCATTTCTGGATTGGGTCTTTAAATTTTGGGGCCCTGGTGTTTTTTAGTTCTTTATAAGTTCTAGAGAGCAGACCTTTGTCTAAGTACTTATTTGTCATGATTTTTTCCAAATTTGTGGGTTGTCTTTTCGCTTTGTTGGCAATATCTTTTGACGTGAAAAAACTTCTCAGTAAGAGCAGGTCCCAGTTGTTAATTCTTTCAACTGTTTCCCATGTGATTTGATTTCTGTTCATGAACTCATTGCCTACCCCTATATCTTCAAGAGTTCCTCCGACTTTCTCTTCCAGGAGATTTAGTGTCTCTGCTTTAATGTTTAGATCTTTAATCCATTTTGACTTTAGTGTAGTGCATGGTGATAGACCAGGGTCAAGTTTTAGTTTGCAGCATGTAGAGAGCCAGTTTTTCCAGCACCATTTGTTAAAGAGGCTATCTTTCTTCCAATGAGTATGTTTGGCCCCTTTGTCAAAGATAAGGTGGCTGAGTGTGTTCATAGGGGCTTCAGCATCTTCTAATCTATTCCATTGATCCTCAGGTCTATTTTCTTGCCAGTACCATGCTGACTTTATCACAGCAGCCTTGTAGTATAATTTCAAGTCAGGAATTGTAATGCCTCCTGCCTTGTCTTTATTGCCCAGGATTTCCTTTGCTATTCTAGGTCTTTTCTGATTCCAGATAAATTTTAGGAATGATTTCTCTATGTCTGTGAGGTATGTTGGTGGTAGTCTGATAGGGATTGCATTAAATCTGTACAGCAATTTTATGAGTGTGGCCATCTTCACAATGTTGGTTCTTCCTATTCAGGAGCAGGGAATATCTTTCCATTTTCTGGTATCCTTTATGATTTCTTTTTTCAGAGTACTGTAATTTTCCTTGAACAGATCTTTGACTTCTTTAGGTAGATTAATTCCAAGGTATTTCTTTTTCCTCGGTGCTATTGTAAAAGGTATTGTTTCTGTAATTTCCCTCTGAGTGTGTCTGTTATCTGCGTAGAGGAATGTTATTCACTTTTGGGTATTGACTTTGTATCCTGCTATGTTACTGAATTTGTGTGTCAATTCTACTAGCTTCTTGGTGGAGGTTTTTGGGTCTTCCACGTAAAGTATCATGTCATCTGCAAATAGTGATAATTTAACTTCTTCTTTACCTACTCTTATTCTTTTTATTTCTCTCTCTTGTCTAATGGCTCTAACTAATGATTGCAGAACTATATTGAATGGGTGATGATAGAATACATCCTTGTCTTGTAGCTTATCTGAGAGAAAAATATTTAAGTTTTTTCCCATTTAGAATTCTGTTAACAGCTGGATTGTTACAGACAGCTTTTGTCAGATGGAGGTAGAGGCCATCTATTCCAATTTTTTGTAGGACTTTGAACATGAATGAATGTTGGACATTGTCAAAAACCTCTTCTACTTCAATTGAGATGATCATGTGGCTTTTGCATTTGACTCTATTGATATAGTGTATTACATTTATAGACTTGTGTATATTGAACCATTTTTGCAATCCTCAGATGAATCCTACATGGTCATGGTGTATAATCTTCTTAATGGTTTGCTGTATTCTATTTGGTAGGATTTTATTGAGGGTTTTTGCATCTATGTTCATGAGGGAGATTGGTCTGTAGTTCTCTCTATTAGTTGCATCTTTCTCTGGTTTTGTTATCATATAATACTTGCCTCTAGGAATGATTTTGGGAGGATTGTTTCTTTCTCAATTCCATTGAAGAGTATGAGGAGTATAGGAACTATATCTTGTAAAGTTCTTGTAGATTTTAGCTGTGATTCCATCAAGAACTGGACTTTTCTTTATTAGTAGCTTTTTTATTACACTTTGAATTTCATTGGCTGTTGTTGGATTATTGAGAATTCTTCTATCTTCTTGATTCAATTTTGGTAATTTGTATCTTTTTAAGAATCTGCCCATTTATTCTGTGTCTTTGATTCTGTAAGAATAAACATTCTCAAAATAGTTATCGATGGTCTTCTGAATTTCCACAAGGTCTGGGTTAGTTTCACCCTTCTCATTCCTTATTGCTTTAATTTGAGTTTTTTCTTTCCTCTTTTGATGAGGTTAGCCAGGGCTTGTCAATTTTATGTAATCTTGCAAAGAACAAGCTTTTTGATTCGCTATTTCTTTGTGTTATTTTCTTTTTGTCCATTGCATAAATTTCTGCTCTAATCTTTATAATTTTCTCTCGTCATTGGGCTTTGGGTTTTGTTTTCTCTTCCTTTTCTAGATGCTGGAAGTGCAACATTATGGTTTTTATTTGTTCCCATTCTGTTTTCCTAATGTATGATTTCACAGCCATAAATTTCCCTTTGAGAACTGTTTTCATCGCATCCCATAAATTCCGATAAGTTGAATTTTCAGTGAAATATAGATATTGTTGAATTTCTTGTTTAAATTCATCTGTGACCCATTAGTTGCTGAGTAGGATGTTGTTTAATTTCCATGTATTTATGGGGTTTTTGTACTCTCTTTTGACATTTATTTCCAGTTTAGTTGCATTGTGGTCAGTAATATGGTACATCTTTGCTACTTTTTGTCTGCTTTACCTATGTTTTTGGGATAAATGGGTGTTAAAGTCTCCTGGTATTGAATATTATCAGGTATTGTGGTATTGACTATTACGTTTTCCCCATCCATTAAGATTTATCTTTATTAAAATATTCATTATTGACTTCATTGGAAATCAGTAATAATTGTATAGCAAATTAAAAAATGCATACAAATATTGAATTGTGAAAGATATAAGATGAAAACAGAGTGAATTTTAGAAAAATATTTCTGAAATGAATACATAATATGAGATTACTTAGTACCTTGCAAAATTGTTAAAAAATATTTGCAAACTTAAATAAATATAACAATAAATGTTGTCTAAAATAAACACGAAGAAAGAGTTTGTTTATGTTTGTTTTTAAATTAATTTTATTGAGAAAGAAATAGCAATGAGACAGTTTCAAAACAGATTAGTAGGACTATTACAGTAATTAATACATTGAATATTGTTGCCTTCATAGTAGTTATTCATAGTTCAAGATGCAGACATGATATCTTGCCTAAGCACTATTAGTACAAATCTTTCTTCTCATTGAACTAAGAGAATGTAGCTATATATCTATCCTAAATATTATATATATATATATGTATAATATATATAATATATATATTCTCCACTACGAAATGGTCCTTCATTTATATCCCCCTTTTTTGTTTCATTTTCTCAGAAATGTGTGTATGATTTCCATTCAAATATTGTAGGTGTGTGAATTCAGCAAAATAATCTAATATAGTCCAGTAGACCATAATAGTAGTGGGTTATCTACAGGGCTGGCAATGTCAGAAGTTGTTGACTTGAGCTTTTTACAGCTCAGCATATTAATATGGTGGGTTTTTTTATATCTCATGCTTATAATTTTCTGCTGGATGGTTAAGACCAAGATAAAGCAAGACCTATATAACAAAAAAAGTAACTTTATATCTGACAAGGTCATTCTAATCCCCTCAGGATTTACCCTGAAACCATGTAGATTTCTCTTATATAGTTGGGTTCTCCCATGTTTGGTGTGTATGTATTTAAGAGTGTTACCTCTTCCTCTTGAATTTTTCCCTTAATCAATATGTAGTGGCTGTCTTTATCTTGTTTGATCAATTCTTGTTTGAAGTTCAGACTCTCGGCCAACAGCATTGCTACCCCTGGTTTTTCTGAGGTGCTGGGGCATGTAGTATTTTGTTCCATCCTTTGACTTTCAGCCTATGAATTTCTTTGTAAGTGAATTTCTTGTACACAGCATATTGTTGGATTTAGCTTCCTAATCCACTCTGCCGGTCTATTTCTTTTAATTGGTGAATTGAGTCCATTTACGTTGATGGTTATAATTGAGATATATTGACTTGTGATTGACATGTTATTTACCTGCTATTTTATACCACTTTTTCTCCTGTGTTTAATTGTTTGCCATATTTGGTGGGTTCATTCTATTCTCATTCATGGAGTTGTGGTCATTTAGGTTCCTCTCTAGAATATCTTTTAGTAGTCTGAGTAGGGTTGGCTTTGTCATCATGAAATTATTTAGTTGATCTTTGTCATGGATATATTTCACTTCCCCATCAAACTTGGAAGATAGTTTTGCAGGGTATAGTAGTCTGGGCTGGAATTTTTTTTCACAGAGGACTTGAAACACTCTGCTCCCTGCTCTTCTTGACTTTATGGTTTGTGAAGCGTAATCTGTGGTTATTCTGATAGATTTTCCTTTAAATTTGATCTGTTTATTTTCTGTAGTGGCTTTTAGTATATTGTTCTTTTGCTGGATTTCTGGTATCTTGATTATTATAAGCGTGGGTGTGTTTTTAATTGTGTTGATGTTATTTGGAGTTCTACATGCTTCGGTTACCTGAATGTCAGATTGTTTCCCCATATTTGGAAAGTTTTCTGCTATTACTTTTGATCATATACTTTTTATATCATATGTGTTGACTCCTTCTTTCTCATTGACATGTATTAGTCTTATGTTGTTCATCTTTGCATCATTTTTCAGATGTTGAATTATGATTTCCTGCAGCCTAGTTGTTTTAAAGAGATTTTTTTCTTACTTTTTCACTAGCTACAATGGTGTCTTAAAGGTCTGAAACTCTATCTTCACTTTCACTGAAATGGTTTTGCCAGCTTGTGATTGAGGTTTTAATTTCCTGTATATCTCTTTGAGTTTTCTTCATGCATTCTGTTTCTTTCCTATATTGCTCATTCAAGGATTTTACCATTTTTCTATTCTCCTCTATTTCTTATCAGTGTTTTCTTTAGAAGCACTTACTAATTCTTTCATTATAGCTATCATTTCTTTCTTTACTTCAGAGATCATTTCCGATCTGATTTCCTCTATACCTTTCTGCAGTTGTTTCTTTCCTTTGGATGCTATTATTTCAGATGTGTGATTTCCAATTTCTTCTATTCTGGTGTCTCCTGCATTTGTCCTAGGTGGGCTCAAGGCCTAAGAGTGCATTTTGCTCCTTCTCTTTGTCATTTTATGTAGCACTACCTCTGACTTTAGTATAGAGTTTTGGTGAAGTTAGTACCTTAGCATGTACTGATATTATTACCCAAGAGAGAGTATGTGGTTAAGGCAGTTACAATTTTGCATTTATGGGACTATAATTATCAACACCAATAATGGCTAGTGTGAGATTTAGCAGTTGACAAACTTTTGTATCTAATGGGTTTGGCTTTTAGATCCTGAAAGAAAGACGTTATGACTGTACACCTAGACAGATACTAGACTGGAAATTTGTACTTAAATTAGTTCCCCTAAGTTCTATCTGGTCACCTCCCCTTTTGTACCTGTAGTCTTCTAGGCAGACTAGCTCACCCTGGTTACCTCAATCAAGAGAGAAAGAGAGAGGATGCTTTCATAGATCTGGGTCTAGTAGAATGTCTCAGCTTACTAGGGCTGGATATGGTAAGAAATTTGTACAGTCTCAATTGTCCTTTCAACACACCCTGGGGGAGGGGCAGCACGACATTCCCAGGAATCAAATCCCTGGCCCCGGCACCTGCTTGCAGGCATTTTAATCCACTGAGCTATTTGGTCATCCCTACTTTTTTATTTTTAAAGCAGATTTTTCTCTTATGATACATTTAGCCCATTATTACAAAGATGCTGAATTCATGAGAACATTCTTCTGCAGTCCATGGAAGTGGACTCACTGTGCCCCTCTGGTAAGATGTTCTGCTCCTGGATTATTTGAGTCATTCTTGCTCCTTGCCTTTCTATAGGGAGTTGTGCAGTAGGTTTCTACAACAGGCCTGTCTGATGGAGGAGGCTCCGGTGGGTGCATGGATGGTCCTACACACACACTGGGCCTGGTTGCCAATGGAGTGGAATCTGGCAGGTGTGGAAGGTACCACACACATGCTGGGCCTGAGTGCCAATGGTGTAACAATTTTTTTTGACTTAGCATTTTAACAGACATTTGTATCATTTTCTCCTCCAATCAAGTAGACTCCTGTGGAAAGCTGCATCACCTGCAAAAAGCCTGGCAGCTGTTTCCATCCTCAGTGCCCAGTGGGCTCTTTCCAGTTCCCTAAGACAATTCATTCATGTACTTTCAAATATTTTGTTATTATTTATAACAAAGGGTAAGTCTAGTACCAATGAAGAGGGAGGTTTAAGTGATTTACTTTTTCAATTTATTGGAAGTAAAACATTTAAATTGCTCAGACAATTTAAAACTTTATAAGCCACAAGTAAAGATTAAACAATCTAAGTGTAAGAGTCATCTATCTGTCGAATGACAGAGATACACTGGATTGTAGATTTAATTTCTATGAAAATTTACCACACAGGTTGTTTATAAACAACAGAAATGCAGCTATCATGATTCTGTAGTTGGAGGATATGGTGCTTGGTGAAGGTCCACTTCTTGCTCGTGGATGGCACCTTCTCATTCTCACTCTATCATCACATGATGGAAGGAGAAAGAGAAATATCCAGGGTCTCCTTGATAGGGACAATGATCCCATTCATATGGGAAGCATCCTCGCAATGTTTCCTTCTCCAAATGGTTCAAGATGGGTTTTGTGTTTCAGTGTACAAATATGGCAGCAGAGTGGAAAACTTAAATATTCAATTTACAGCCATGAAAATGATTGAACACTTCTAATAAGGAAGAAGGTAAGTTTGGAAAATTAATATGAAAGACATAATCCAAGAATTCACAGATGAATATGTGGACAAAAACCCTAAAGCTACTTATCTTAATAGTTGACAGACAATTGCTAACCACAACAAGGAATGCATTTTCAATTTTAAAAGCAGACACAACTATTTTACACAATAATATTCATAATATCAAAGAAACTAGTGTTAAAGAAGCATACTTTTCCTTGATAGAGTGTAATTAGCACAACCTTTGTGAAAGAGAATTAGCAGTATGTGTGAAGAATTTAAAACAATCTCTACATATTTGTTATATAGGAAGAAATCTACCCCATGTGAATAATCCAAAATTCACCAAAGAAATGTGTGGGAAAGGATGTTCCTCATAGCACTGTTCATAATAGCTCATAAAAAGCAAATATCAACCAATAAGGAAGAGGATAAATAATAGTACTTATAATGAGATTTTTATGTTGCTATTAAAAACTGCTTCAAAGAATATTTACTGGCATGCAATATGCCTTGTAATGACGTTGGGCTACAAATCTCTGCAGAAATGCTAACAAATTTCGTGGAAGTCTACCTACATGGGAAAGAAAGAATAAAAAAGAATGAATATGAATGGGGTAAATTTTAAAGAAACCAAATAATATGATGATCATTAAACCCTAAAGCTTTAGTCATTATGTTAAAAAAAATGGACTCAATACCTTTTCCTATCTTACTCTTTCTGAATAGATATACCTAATGTTATCATCTGCGCCCTACTATTTAGTACTCATATAGTGGCCACTCTATTTACATTTTTACTTCAAAATAATATTTTTGCTGTGTTTCAGATACTATTAATTGTAACCCTTTACTCTCACTTTTGTTCTATTAATGTATCCTGAGATTGCTTTAGAATACACCAGTAAATATTTGGCAAGCATTTTTCTTGGCCAATTATACACATGTAAGTGTATGACTTTTTCTTGTATCTCTTCCCAAACTTAAGATTTTTTGACTTAAATATTTTCATTTTTACAATAGTGTAAATATGATAACAATGTAATCAGCACCATACTTCATCTTTTTAATACTTACCTTTTTCTGGACTAGCAATATTTTTGAAAGATGAGATCTAATGATCCTGGGAAGGAGCTGATAGCCACATATCACAGCCAGCCATGAATGAGTGTAAAAACTGTGCTCTGTGAGGTATTTTATTATTAAACTTTGAAGATTGGTAGGCTAAATGTATTAAATGTATTTTCCATTTCTTATGTTTTCAATTTATGCTGTATTTACTAAAATGAAACCAATAATGGTAAGTCAAGAATATCTGTACTTTTCTCTTGAATAAAGTCTGAGTAGCATTAAGTTAACACGCAATAATGAAAAATGCAATGCTCCATGTTGTAATTTTTTATAACTTTGTTCTCACAAAATACTTCCACTAAATATTTGCAGCCTCTTGTATTCATGATCAGACTATGGTCAACTGATGAAGAATTACGGATAAGAAAGGAATGATTCAATTCCTTACACTAACAACATGAAAATGAAATGATAAAGACACACGTTAGACATTGTCATAAGTATTTTTTTTCTTTTTTTTCAAAGTTTTATTGATAAACAGATAGCAATGAGACAGTTTAAAATCAAATCGGAAGTACAGTTTCAACAAATAATACACTGCATATATTCTTCTTAGTGGTTAATTGCTGTACAAGATGCAGACTTGTGATCCTATTTACAAACACCATTAGAACAAATCATTCTATTCATTAAGAGAATGCAACTATATATCTATCCTAACCACTTTGAATACACAGATACAAAATAGATATTCATCGGTATACCCCATTTTTTCTGACAAAGGTTCTACAATCTGAGGTACAGGATCTCAGGATAAATCCTGAGGGCATTTCACTGACCTTCTCAGACCCAAAAGCTACAACTCTTGTTGCATAGGTCCTGCTTTACCTTGGTCTTAACCATCCAGTAGAAAAGTATGAAGACGAAATATAGGAAATAAAGCCATGCTGTTATGTTGAGCTGTGGGGGACTCAGGTCAATAATTCTGACATTGCCAGTTAAACAGAAGACCCAATGCTATTATGGGCTACTGGACTCTTTCAGAATATTTTGCTGAGTTTACACACCTATAATGTCATAAGCAATTTATTCACTTAATTGGACAGTAAACTGTATAACTGTCATATCATTCACTGTTTTCTAGATAATAAATGAAAACAATAAGTCAAACTCTGAGTGCTAAGTTTTTCTGGAAAAAAATATTCTCATGATGGTAGCTTCCAAGTGACAAACTGATAACATCAAATGCAGATTGTAAAGAGGGATAAGTGTTGTACCTTCATGAAGCATGTTCAACAGAGATACAAATGAAGATAATATGAGAAACTTACATATTAATAAAATGTAGTAAAACTCATGATTTCTATCTTTCCTATGTATTTTTAATGTAGATTTTTAGTTGCAGTTTTTTAAATTTTAATTTGTTAAAATGATGCATAAAATTTAATTTCTGGAATTATTTAGCAATATATATATATATATATATATCCTATCTAATTCTTCATCAATGACTATATATATATATATATATATATATATATATATATATATATTCTCAGTTTGTGTTATTTATGGAGCAAGTAGATTCTCCCAAAGATGTTCATACCTTAATCCTCGGAACCTGGGCATTATAATAGCAATTTGCAAATTTGTCTCTGGAACTGCAAGTTCAGATGAAGAGATTAGATTCCTTACACTGTCAAATGAGTTTTATCAAATTAGTCTTTAAAAGTGTAGAGCATTTGACTGCTTCAGGAATCCAGACTGATGGCAATATGAGAAAGATGGTTCACTGCTGCTGAGTTTGAAGATGGAGACAGAGAGTCACATACAACAAAAACATGGATAGGTTCTGGAAGCTCGGAGAGACGTGAGACTGTATTCCCTCCTTGAGCTTCAAATACTTGACCATCCCTGCTAAGGCCCTCGTGAGCCTGGTGTTGAACTGCTAATCTGTAAAACTTCATAAATGTCATCAATTTGTACTAGTTATACAACCAAAGGGGTGTGTGTGTGTGTGTGTGTGTGTGTGTGTTTATGCACCAGAATCTCACTGCTGTGTGAAATATCTTACTTTCGTCTTCATTTTAAGCCAGATTTGGGTATGTTCAAAATTTAGGTTGGCGATATTTTTCTTTTGGAGTTTAAAGGCAACTATTGGTATCCTCTTTCTCTTTTTAAAAATTATTTATTTATTCATTTATTTATTTGGTACAGATTCTCACTGTGCAGCTTGGACTCAGAGTGATTCTCCTGTCTCAGGTCCCCAGCACTGGGATTACAGGTGTGCTCCACTACAGCTGGATTTGAGGCCGGCACGACATGCCTGGTATTCTGGGGCTGGCATCACATGCTATACTGGGAATCAAACCTAGGTCCTTGCTCTTACCAAGCAGACACTTAGACTCTTGAGCTATGTCATCAGCCCTGTTATGTGATCTTCTTCCTTCTATAATTTTTATTTAAAGGCCAATGACTGTTAGTTCAATAGCTCCTCTTTTAGAAATAATACACCTTTTGTCCTTTGGCTATCAAAGGTTTTGTTTATTTTTAATATTTTCACTATAATTGCTTGGATTGTTTTTGTATGTATATAGCCTGCTTGACTACCTAAATCCTGTAAATCTGTTATTTAACACATTGATTTTTGAAAAACAGTCTGTTTTTCTATGTTCAAAATTTTTTTGCCCAATTCTCTTTCCTAGTCTGCAATTAAAATATCTTGCCTGTTGGACTTATTCATTCAAGATGTGTATTATGCTTTTCTGCACTTTGCACTATCTTATCTCCCTGTAACTCATACTGAATATTTCCTATACTTCTATCTTCCCATTATTTAATTCTATTTTCTACTGTGTTTAATATTTCATTAAAACAATCTATTCAACTCATATATGTTTAATTTTTCAATACTTGAATTTCCATTTGATTTCTTCTAACTTGAAGTTTGAGGTCTACATTATCCTTTTATCTACCAATTTTGAACAATCTTATTTAAACTTTGGATAATTCTATCACTGTTTTACTCATAATATTTTTCTAGTTTCTGCACTCCTTTGTTTTGGATATTTGATTGCATTTTATGTCATCTACTTAATAGAATTAATAATAAAATTAATAGAATTTTACATATTACATAGGAACAATTTTTAAAGACTCTGAATCTGTGTTCTTTCAGAAAGAACTTATTTTTCTTCATGAAAGACACTAGTACAGGCCCATGTAATCTTATTCTGTAGGCCATTTATTGATCATGTGCTCTTACTCTTAAGGGTATGCACTTTCAATTTCTCAAAAAAGCTAAATCTGTCTACCTAGACTTTGCTTTCTTATCATTGAAATTTTATTCTTGTTTCTCAAGCACTACAAATTTGATTAATTTTATCTTTAGTTCTTCACCCTCTTAAATGATTTCATTAAAACCTTATCTCTCAATTCCTGATGGTTTTAGTTGCTCTTCCTTTGTATTTTATCCAGAAAAATTAAACAATTGCTTCTTCCTTTTTATTTTGTCCATATTTTCTAGTTCACTCTGATGGGAAGCTTAAGTTGATACAAGCTATTCATTTAAAGTCAGAAGCACAACTCAGGGACTTTTGCATAGGCTAAAGTTTTAGCTAAAGATTGGCAAAGAGTAGTTAAGATAAATTGAATAAATGAATAAATGAATGAATGAATGAATGAATGAATGAATGGAATACAGTACGATCTCAATAAAGAGCTTGGGAATAAGGCACCTGCTTAGGCAGAGCGCAGCAGCCCATGTTCATTGCTTGGCGTGCCATGCCAGCCCCACCCGCAGGGCATGCTGAGATGGTGATTGAGACTGGGCATGGTGGCATGCCCCTGTAATGCCCAGCACTTAGGGGGATGAAACCAGGAGAATCGCTACAAGTGTGATCTACATAGTGAGCCCCTTTAGACTCTGTAAACCCTTTCATAAATACAGACAGAAAAAAAAAAAAAACCTTGGTATTTGGATAAATGTATATAATTATCAGCACAAAGGTCATCACTGATTTATGAATTTGTTTCACACCAAATATTTTAATTGTTGTAAATAGTTCTATGGAAAATATGCAGTGTCACTGTTAGATATGTTGTTCAGGAATTTATTGATTATCGCATTTTTTATTATGACTAACATTTCTTCCAGGACACTCAAGAACATAAACTTTTGGCCTCAATTCTGAGAATAATTATCTATATCTGTATCATTCTCACTGTTTTTATTCTGAATTTGCAATGTCATAAATCTACCCAAAATCTTGTTTTGCTTTTTCCACTTGGTTGATAGATTTATATATTAAATCCATATAGTATAGGTTTCATCCCTATTCCTCAACTATGTTTTATAATTATGACATTTTTTCCTATTGTATCCACTTTGAGCATTTTAGCTTTCTGTTGCTACCTCAGGTTATATTTCAAATAAGATAGAGAGCAAATAAATTCTTTGAATTTATTTCAAAATGTGTTCTACATAGTTCACATGTCCTTCCCAAACCTACGCTTAACCACATGAACATTATCAACAGGACTTTGATCCATATAACAAATGCCAGATGACAAAGGTTGTTTTTTTTATTTTAATAGTACATGCACATATTTTATAAATTTATTTCACACCTGATGAAACAGTGCAAGCATTAGCCTTACACTGTCATTAACAGACAAGGAGAACAAAGCATAGAGTTGTCACAGAGGACATGAGGCAGATAGAATTCTATATCTTTATTACAATGTCACATGAATAGAAAATAATGAGTAAAAGTGATTTTGCCTCTACAAAGCATGCTGAGGCTTTGGATGCTTGTTCCTCACTATCTTTCTTCTGTTCTTATGAGAATCTTCAATTAAACAGTACAAATATTTTCTTAAGTATGATAATACTATTTTATTTTAGCTTAGTACTTACAAATCCTTTCTTTGCTTATCATCACACTTTCTGTCAAATAAGAGCCCTTTAATTTGCCTTTCACACATCTCTGCCTAAAGGTACACCGTCAAATGGATCAAACTTAATTGCATTGTGGCCCTTAGCTAGTTCAAATTCCTCAATCAATTCACCTCAGTCTCATCTTCTTTCAAGACTAAACAACCCTATTTTTCTTAATCTCTTCTCATATATTCTGTAATCCCTTCCATTTCATTTATCATTTCTGTTGCCCTGTGCTCTCTCCAATTTAGCTATAATGTTCTTCAAATAAGGCCTCTATCAGATGTGCTCACGTTAACCCACCCACATTCATGTTATACTAAGACGCTGCCCTGATGATTTTAGCTTGTGTGCTTATTGTAAATTTCAAGTATGTAGACTATTAAAAGAAAATTTTTAAAAAGGTAGAAACAAATAACATTTTCTCCTGTGAACATTTTCTAAGGACATGATGTTTCGCTTAAGAAAAGGGAAAAGTTGATTCTTCAAATCCCCAAAATGAGGCATTTTGCCTACAGAGTAGATTTTGTGGCGTTCATATGAAAGAACTACTTAGACATTTCAGGAGATAATGTTATATCTATAAATCATTAATATAATTCATTTCCCAAAAGTACCCAGTGACTCCTTTCCTAGAGATTAATTCTCATTATCAAGGAGATGCATGAGACATGAATTAAGTGTCTTTGTAATAATGGGCTAAATGTATCAGAAGATAAAATATGCTTTAAAAATAAATAAGTAGGGATAGCCAAATAGCTCACTGGATTAAAGTGCCTGCAAGCAGGATCAGGGGCCAGGGGTTCAATCCCCAGGACCTGCCGTGCTGGCCCCACCTCCCAGGCTCGCTGAGATGGCAATTGAGACTAGGTGTGGTGGTGCATGACTGCAATCCCAGCTCTTGAGAGGCTGTAAACAGGAGGATCACTATGAATCAGATCAAGTCGTGAGACCCTGAACCCCCTGTAGACCCTTCCCTAAAATACAAAAAATATATAAATAGCTATAAATAAATAAGCAACTGTTACCTAAAGAAATTAGTCTGCAGCTGTGTGAAGCATGTCTCAAAGGAAAGAAACACAACTAGAAGAAACAATAGTTACAAACCACTGGAGTGATGAGCAGCTACTTCTATGCAAGGAGTAATTACTGCCTCCGGTGATGACCCAGAGAGTCTCTGTAGGAAGTGAATGCAGTGGTGTAGATGGAGCCATATGCCATGGGCAGCTCTATGCACTGATGGAGAAGACACATTTGGGAATGATCTGGAAGAAGCTCTGTGTGTGTGTGTGTGTGTGTGTGTGTGTGCGTGTGTGTGTTTAGTCAGAACAATCTTGTCATTCTGGTATAAAGAACTCAAATGCTGTATTCAGATTCTTAAGGGAAGACAGAGCAGAAAGCCCAGAAGTTGGTAAAGTAACTCTCTGGTTAAACATTGCGATTGAGCAGTCAACGGAGACAGTCATGAAGAAGACAGCAGAGCAGTCTGAAAGCTTTGGAAAGCCTGTCAGCAAGTGGAAGGCAATGGTCAGCAATTCAACTGTATTTAGCAGTCCCAGAGCTGGAACGTCAAGAGAATGACAATCTTTGTATTATTTAGTTGCAAATGACACAGTATTAATTTGACTAGGTAAAAACAGAAAATGGTAATTTGTAGTTCTGGAAATTTGTAATTTCGGTCCTCCTCTAGCTCCGGATACAGACTGAACCACCAGAAATTCAATGACATCTTTATTTATCTGTCTTTTTTCTGTGCTTTTTTGTCCTGGTTCCTCAGTTAGATAGGGTGTCCATTCCTGATAAGATAGCTCAAAGGTTATATTTATACCAAGGCTTCTCAAGTGCTCAGTAGAAAGAATGCATTCTTGCTCAATAGATTTTTAAGAAATCCACAATGAATTTCACTGGCTCTAATTGACCTGGCTTGTTTCATGTGTCCATTTCTGGGTCTCTTATAAGTCCCAGCCAAATGTGTTCTCCTCAGGCTAAGTGCAGAATTATGTGCACCCTGTCATCTTTGGGGCCGGGGTGATAGCTCAGTAGAATAAGCACTTGTCTGGCAAGTACAGGGTCCTGAGTTCAATACCCAGTACCGAAAGAAAAAACAAAAAAGAACTATGAAAGCCACCAAATTGTTTTGATTCTTACACATCACTTGAAGAGAACAGAGAGATTATTCAGCACTCTGTGGTCTTTAGGCTTTTTAGTGTCTTTTTAGTGTTTGCAGGGTCTGCACTATGTCATGTAATTTATGCATATGGTCAAAGAAGTTCAACAGTATGACCTAAAAATCCATTTTGATCACTCTTTAGATCTATGAATTCCAATACTTTTCAGCTTTTATTCTTTTTTTAGTTTTCCTAAATATTAAGTAGACCTAGTTTTGTTTCTACTCAGTAGTTACTTAGGAGATTACATGAACCATATGCAAAAAATTTCCTGGGCACAAAATTCACTCACCAATCATTGTTTTATTATTATGGCTGTTGCTGCTACTATTGTTGTTCAGATCAGACCCTTATAACAAAATTATCAAAAGCTCAACAAATCAGGAAGCAGAATATATACGTTTGAGTTAATAAAAAGATGAATGTAACAGTTAATGTGATTTTGAAAGCACAATTTGGAAAGGAGTTTTCAAATATGCACACAACTGCAATTTGTTCCCTAGTCATCAAGAATGGGTTCCCAACAAGGAAAGAGATTGAACAGTTAAAGGACAAGACAATCAGTTATTCAAACATTATCAGATTTATAAATTTGTCTAGTTGTTCAACTGCCTGAAACTTCTGGTGTCAGAGTTGTTCATTTAAATCATTGTAGGTATAACAATCCCGTAAGGCTTTGGTATGTACAATGGTTTCTGATATGGCAGGTGCATATCACAGTTAGTGTTAGCGCAACACTTAGGCGTGAGGGATTTTGACTGACTTTCTAACTTTATCTTGTGTTCATTCCATTAGCAATGTTTTGAAAAATATATCATTTTTCAGGTGATTAAACTAATACTCCGCTTATAAGGTATTCAAAGTACATATTTATAGAGTTCTTAGATGACTCTAAAGTTCATTAAATTTTCTTTTTGCAATTTTGTACATATTATTCTGCTTGTCTAGTTGATTTGGCTAATCTGGGTGGGCAGAATTCAATCCTCATGTCTAAATACTACCGTAAATGCCCACTGGATATGAGATAGGCTACATGTTGTGCTTCCGCCAAGATTCAAAACTGAAAGCCTAACAAAGTAGCATGCTGTGTAGAGATACAGTGTCTGAAAGGTGAATAACTACAAGGGCAGAGATTCTCCACACAGATGAGTGCTCCAACGAAAGAAGTCACAGACTTCCAGTATCTATTTCACACTCAAGTTCATTAGAGAAACAGGAATCAGGCCCTCATCAGATACCTAATTTGTGAAGAACTTGACCTTGCACTTTTCAACCTCCATTCTGGTGAGAAATAGGAACTTTCATTATAAGCCATCCAGTTTACGATTTTTGTTACACCAGCCTGAATTAAGGCACTGTCATCACCTCCAATACTAATATTCAGCCATTATCCAAACACTTGGATCAGTGGCATGGAGTTGAAGCCTGCTGTACAGCCATTTTCAGTTGAATCTAGAATGTGGAATGGAGTAATATTTTCAATTGTGGAATTGGACATCTTCAAATGCAAGATACCTCTGTGGTATGTGTCCTCATTCATTGCCATATGAATGCAAGATATGACCATTAGTCCGCTACTTTGGAAGGTGTTTTGCTGCACGTCTCCAACTTCCAGAGTCCAAAGCATTTTGCAGGCATATTGGTCCCATGACTTTCTGTCATGTTTTTCTTCTATCTTCTCAAGCCCTGTACCTCACTAATGTCTCAACTACTCTTGCCACAGTTTGCTCATTCGTATAAGTTAGCACGATGTGTGTAAGAGGAGTAGGTGTAATGTTCTGCCACAGTGCAGTCTACATTGTGGCATGGTGCATAAGAGTTTTCACATAGCTCCTGAGAAAGGCTGAAAACCTATATTGTTTACTCCTTTATATGTTCGCAAGCTTTATGATACATCTTTTGTTAAGAGTCAGAAAATTTAAAAAAAAATTCACTAGGCTAGTGATTAAATACCATGTACCTGAACCTGTTCTTATTTGCTGTAGCAAGTATATGTTTGTTAGTCAACTTTCTGTCACAACAGAATACCCATGGTAATCAACTTAAAGAGAAAATGTGTATTTTGGCTCAGAGATCCCAGTGCATAATGGGATCCTTTGTTTTCATGCTGGATGGCAGTGATAGGAGTGCACAGTAGTGCAGTTGCTTACCTCAAGGCCAAGACACAAACAGAAAAAGCATGTGAAGAGGTCACTGGCCCACCTCTTGAGATACACCCCAGTGCCAAAGAACAGCCCACCAGACTCCATTTCCTAAAGGTTCAGGAGCCTGACAATAGCATGATCCTGGATACCAAATCTATTATAGGACTTTGGAGGGCATTGAGCAGCCCAAGCACAGAAGTACCTCTTATGCTTCATCTGGGACTGAGAGAGCACTCATCTGAGTTGACAGTAGGCTACTGTTATAGCTCAGAATTCATTTCATTTTTATCAGCTGTGGTGAGACAGATGAAGTTTGGTAGAAGTCACAGCATCATATTTTTTTTAGATATTTAGTGGCACTGACTTCTGTAATTTTCCTGGTTAATTTTTCCTTCTGCACTTTTCTTGGCAAGAAAAGATGGGCCAGTTGTAGATGCCTACCTTGCTTTCTGACCACAGTGGCTTCTACTCCATAGGAGAAGAGACTCTAGCTACTGAATATAGACATTAAATTTACTCACTCGGGGTAATTCCACTCAGAGGGCTTTGAATCCATGAAACACACACTGAACCAGAACCGGGTCACTATCGCATCTCCTACTTGGTCTCCAAAGACATTATCTTCATCTGGAAGTCATGATGACACGTTAGAGCACAGACTTCAGTGTCAGCTGAAGCCCTTCGTCTCCGAAATATTTGCATCTTCACCTTCATGTTGTAAACACCAATGATCCCTTTCAGAAAGTTCAGAGAAGCACTGTCTGCTTGCCATAATATTCTGCAACTCTTTGTCCTAAATACCTGGCTTTTCCTTTAGTCAAGAGGTCCACATGAGATAGCTGGCTTTGATCTAGAAGTGCAGCAAGACAGCATGTTTTTGCCTCTTGATTTCTTCTTATTATAGACTAGTGATGGGAAACCTAGGACACATGTGTTATTTGTCCTTTTCAGACAGAAGATGTTCATATAGGAGTTGCTTTTTCTAAACTAAAACCTCAATTTTCAGGTTCAATTACAGTGTAGGCACTTCGTGATAAATAATTGGGCTTTGGATTATTTTGGACACCAGCCTCTAAAATATTCACCTATCTGAATAGATCATATAGCATGTTTGGGGCTATTGTTTTATTTATAATACATATGTCTTTCTGTAGATCAAGTCCTCCTGGGTGTTACTTCAACCCCAACCTTCATTATTATAGTGATCCCCACTTGGTTTCTGAGAATGAATCTCAGCTACCTGGCATTTGCACTTGGGAGCTTATCATTCTTAGTGCTATGAGGGACCCAATTACATAAAATCTCCCACAATGAAGCCTATTCCTCAGAAGGCAATCATTGCTCAATTTTTCTGTGGTTTTGATACCCTCCTTACCAGTGAAATCTTTATTGCTTTGGTAAACAACATCTTTGGCTTCTCCCATGAATAATATTCACCCAGTGGGTTTGTGCCAGTTAATAATCATTGGCAACTTGACTAGATTAAGAAACTCCTGGGGGGGGGGGTGACTGGATCATAGGGATACTATAGTCATCCATTGATTAATTTGCAGAACATGCTGCTAAAAGGTGGGACTCAGTTAAAGATGGATGACTAAAGGTGGGCCTTGGGAGGTTATATCTGCTGCTAGCACTCCTCCCCTGTGCTCTGCCCCCTTGTTACCATGAAGTAATTAGCTTTGTTCCCTTACAGTCTTCTGTGATGTTCCTGCTTGGAGCTAGCCAACTAGGGACTGAACCCTCTAAAGTGGTGATCTGGACTCAAATTTTGTCTTCCTTTCTGTTCTAGATGTTGGAAATCTCCTGGCACTAGGGAAGCTAACCAACATAGAAATGTTGGGCCAGTGCCATATTTTCTCTGTAACATGTCCACTTCTTAGAACTTGTTCTTAGAATCCTTTATCATTCAAATATTGTAGGTGTGTGAATTCAGCAAAATAATCCAACATAGTCCAATAGTCCATAATAGTAGTGGGTTGTCCGCAGAACTGGCAATGTCAGAAGTTGTTGGCTTGAGCCTTTTACAGCTCAACATATCGATATGGCTTTACTTTCTATACCTTGTGTTTATACTTTTCCGCTGGATGGTTAATAACAAGATAAAGCAAGACCTATATAACAAGAAATGTAGCTTTTTTATCTGACAAGAGCAGTTAAATCTCCTCAGGATTTACTCTGAAACCATGTACAGCAGTTTGTAGATCTTTGGTCAGTGTCAGCTATCTGGATGCATCTCTGACAAAACTAAACAAAAAAAGGGGATATACATGGAGGACCACGTTGAAGTAATATATATATATATATATATATCTGTATATACAAAATAGGATAGATATACAGGTACTTTCTTTTAGTTCAATGAGAATACAGATTTGTACTATTAGTGTTTAGACAAGATATCATGTCTTCATCTTGTACTCTGAATAACTACTATGAAGACAACAACATTCAATGTATTAATTATTCTAACTGTCCTACTAGGCTGTTTTGAAACTGTCTCATTGCTATTTCTTTCTCAATAAAATTAATTTTAGAAAGAATCTTTTAGAATCTATCATCGGAATTATAATTTTTCTCCTCCTCTTAACATGGGACCATGCATTTCTTAAAATTTTCAGGAGCCATCCTAAAATGATACTATCACTACTTATCACTGGTTCCTGTCCTCTAGCCTGTGTGTAAAATTCCCAGAAGTATACAAACCTCTAATATGCCACTTGTGGTCATGCCAATGTAATTTCAAAATAAGTGTCCTTCAGTACATTTTCTCTTTGTTAGGACATTTTCATTTTTTCTAATTTGTAATAAATAGTTTAACATCCTTAGAGTTAGCGCATGTTGCTCATTTAACATGAAGACAGTAGAAGCAAACTTATGGCACATGTCGCCCAACTAGCTGTCTGTGTCACTGAAATCTTTAACACATTTATCATCTCTGACATAACATCTTAATAGAAACACTACCAAATTTTGTCCAACAAGGAAGCAAGCACCATGAGTATAAGGACTCATTTTCCTGGCTGATTTCTGCTAATTGCTTTCATCTGCATACAACAAAACATAATTAAGAAAATTTTTACTTTTATAAAATTCAACAGATTCTTCTTATTGAAGTGTCTGAACTAGACTGAGATCAATCAATCTGATGGGTTAAATATGATTAAGTAATCATAATTATAAGTTAATAAAGGACTGAATTTGAAATCTAGCTTATTGGATTTGTTCACTGATCCACATCAAGCATTCAGTGCTCTAGTTGGCAGTTTGTATTTTTTCAATAAATATTTGTTGACTGAATGGCCATTAGGAAATAGTAATTACACACCTGTATGTGTGTCAGGATGTCTGCACACATATAAATCTACTTTATATCATTTTAATAAGTTAAACACACATTAATTTAAATATGTAAGAGATATAGATTCCTATAGCAAAAAAAAGTGGATCTCTTTCCAATTCAATTTATTTCATTCATCTAATAAAAGGAGAATTTCTCAAGGTAATGCCTGTAACACATGTTGACAACAAAAGGTTTAATAGCAAATTAAATCTCCCTAGATTAACCACTGTCACTCTATTGTTTAGCCCTCCATATATTTTCTTCTCTCTTCTGTAACACACACTCATACACACACACACACACACACACACACACACACACACACACACATTGATACATTAATTTAAACTTCATTGATATAAAAGAAACTATAAGTTGCATAAGATTGTGTAGCATGACTATCAGGTTAAACTAAGATGTCTGAAACTTTATGTCATGGCAAACACAGACAATATTAGAGAGCTCAGAAGGGTAGATTATAACATATCATACAGTGGACATTTTCTTGTCCAGTACTATAATACTGAATCAAGAAATATTCTTTTTTATTGTGCGGGTACATTTGTAGTACACAATGATTACATTCACTGGGATTTGATGCTTGTACATGACATATTTTAGTTCATTTCTTATCTCTTTGTCCCCTACTACCTTTCCTTCCCTCCATCTCTTAGATCCTTTCATTCATATGGCTATATTTATAGATTTGTAGAATGTGGTGATTATGTTCTTCACAGCAACTTGTCAAGTATACACAACACCTGACAATCCCATCCTTCTTGTTACCTCCTTTGCCTCTGTTACTTCCATTCTCCCAAATATTCTTTTAATAGATTACTGGATCTAAATTGCTAAACTTCAATTAGAATTACTGTGTATATGTTTACAAATGTGAATAAATAGTTCTCTGTGCATTTAAAAAATTCTATCCTATTAACATTTAGCCCCTAGCTCTTTAAGGTCAGTGAGGACTCAGGACATAGGAGAATCTATACTGTAACATCCTATAACTCAGTGGTGTCCCAAATTATCTGTTCAAGGAGATTATGTTGCCACAGATGAAAGTGATTAACAATATATAATGGGCCCAAGAAGAGTCACCCAGAGAGAAAACATTCTCTCGGGCTTTCATAGAGAGCAAATTGGTCAAGCAATGGCCATGACTCATGCACGTGGCTGACACTGACAAAAGATCTACAAACTGTGGTACAGGATTTCAGGGTAAATCCTGAGGGGATTGGACTGAGCTTGTCAGATACAAAAGTTACATTTTTTTATATAGGTCTTGCTTTATCTTAGTCTTAACCATCCAGCAGAAAAGTATAAACATGAGGTATAAAAAGTAAAGCCATAGTAATATATTGATCCATAAAAGACTTAATTCAACAACTTCAGACAATTGCCAGTTCTGCTGATATCTCATTACTATTGTGGACTACTGGACTATATTGGATTATTTTGCTGAATTCACACACCTACAGTATTTGAATGGCAATGAAATATCCATCTCTGACAAAACTAAACAAAAAAAAGGGGATATAAATGAAGGTCCATATATGTTTAGTAGTGAAAAATATACATATATGTCTGTATATAAAAAATAGGATAGATATACAGCTACTTTCTCTTAGTTCAATGAGAAGAAAGATTGATACTAAAAGTGTTTAGACAAGATATCATGTCTGCATCTTGTGCTGTGAATAACTACTACAAAGACAATATGCAATGTATTAATTATTGTAAATGTCCTACTAGGCTGTTTTGAAACTGTCTCATTGCTATTTCTTTCTCAATAAAATTAACAAAAAATAAAATAAAAATTAAAAAAAATCTTTCCTTTTCTAGTGATGCCATAAACTTCATGGAATGAGCTGAGAATCTTTGCATTTTATCCGAAGATCTGGGATAGTTCTTACATGATTCAGGGGTTTACTTGTTTATAGCTTATTGATCGCTTTCACTAGTAAAACTACTTGGGTTTATTCCTTTTGCTGTGAGACGATAGCTTGGTATAGCAGGATACGATCTCAGTTTTTCCTGTGCCCTCAATGGTGTTTAGATTATTTTTCATGTTTTTGGAGTCCTGTTTGGTTATTTGATTTTTTTTCAAAAAAGAAATCCACACTTTTATGTCAATTTTAAAATTCTGTTTTTCAAAATTTAGTGTCTGTAGCTTGTGCCTACTTTCTCATGGAAGAAAAAAAAATTTTTTTCTGTCATTTTCCAGATTAGATTGTTACCAGGGCCAGTTTCGTCTCTGAAGGCGGGGAGGGGCTGGTAGAATTCGGTGTTCAGGGCGGATCAACCATGCCAAAAGGGACTTCGATGTAGAGCCGTGGGTTGAAGAGGGCTCTGCCCTACTGTTCAGTGAGTGTAACTGGGCCAACTCCACTGTAGCCACGCCCTCGTGCTTCCTACGCCCTCGCCCTCTGACTGCGCATGTCAGTTTGACACCGTAATTCAAACTTTAGTCTTCTGCAGCTCTGCGTTGGCTGGAAAGCCTGTTTCCTTCACCGCAATGATTTTTCTCAGTGCCAGTTTCTCCAATTCATTTGACTTTTATGCTTCTTCTGACTTATAGAAAATTGTCAACATTTCTCTTTTGTTGATGATCAATCCCTTCCTATGTCCTGTCTATGATGAATCTACACAATTTGTATAATATTTATGTTACACTTGCCAATTATTAATGGTCATTTTGCTAATTAGATCAATTCAAGAAAAGAAAAAAATTTTGAAAAATAGAGAAACGATGTTTGTACCATATATATCTATTCATAAATGTTTCTTACTATATGTATTTATCCATGTGGGAAATAAGTAATTTTGTAGTTATGTTTACATAACCACAATTATGAAGTCATTTTACAATATATGTGATATTGCCCTTCTAATATTCCTTTTATTAGAGTATATTAATTGCATGGAATAAAGGGTTTTAATTTAGAATTGTCCTGCATGTCTACAACCTGCTTTGATTTTCTCCATCTCTACTTTGATTCCCTCCATCTCTCCTTTCCTTGCCTTTCCCCTTCCTCTAGTGGTTTCCTTCTACTTGCGTGTCCTCTTTCCTCTCAGATGCTGGATGTGAGGGGAGGACACAGTACTAGCTATTCTGTGCCCACCTTACTACCTTAATCTCTTGATCTCCAGTTCCATTCATTTTTCTCCAAATGGTATCATTTTGCTTGTCGTTTTGGCTCAAGAATACTCGGCTTTGTGTGTATATTTGACATTTTCTTGATCTGCTTAAGCAGAGATGGGGACCAAGGCTGGTTCCACATCTTGGCTATTATGAATTATGCTTCAATAATTATGGTTATGCAGGTAATCCTGCAGTACATTGACTTTAATTCCTTCAAGAGAGTGATATAGCTGGATCATATGGTAGTTATATTTTTAAGTTTTGGGTTTTTTTTTCTTTTTTGGTGGTACCACGAATTGAACTCAGGACCTTGCACTTGCCAAACAATCACTCCACTGAGCTATCTCCCTAGCCCCCTTTTGTTTTGTATTTTTGTTTTCATGCTGATTTATATTTTCACCAAAAGTGTGTTTATTTTCCTATAACCTCACCTCACCAAAGTATACTTCATTATTTCATACTTCATGATAGCTATTCTCACTGGGGTAAGATGGAATCTCAATGTATTTCTTACTTGTATTTTTTAATGGCTAAAGAGGAATTCTCTGCATTGTAATTAGTAGCCATTTGTATTTTTTATTTTCTTAAATGCCTGTTCAATTCATGAACCTATTTTCATTGGATTATTTGTTATTTGGGGTGTTTTTATTTTTGTTTTTGTTTTGAGCTCTTTGTGTATTCTGGATACTAGTCCTTTGTTGGAAGAGCAGCTAGCAAAGATTTTCTCCACGTGTTTCTCTATTCTGTTGCTTCTTGTACAGAAACTTTTCCCTGATGCATTCCAGGTTATTGATTTTTACTATTTTTCTTAAATTATTGGGATACTTACCACTAAGGAAGTCATTGCCTATATCTTGAAATGTTTCTCCTGTGTTTTCTTTCAAGAGTGTAAATTGGCAGGTTTTGTATTACGGTTGTGGGTTCTTTTTGAGTTATCTTATAGAGAGAGGGATAAAAATCTAGTTTCAATCTTTTCTTTCAGATGCACAGCCAGTTTTCCCCAACACCATTTGTTGAGGAGGATGTCTTTTCTTTGATCTATGATTTCTGGTTCCTTGCAGGCTACTGTAACTACAGATTTTCATCAATGTGCCCTCTGTTCTCACATGTGTGTTTATATTAGTGAGCAGGGCTCTGTTATAGATTTTGAAACCAGATATCATTGTATGTCCAGCATTGCTCTTTTGCTTAGATTGTTTTTATTATTCTTATTCTTTTGTGTTTCCATATTAACTTTATGATTCTTTTCTTCCTCTGTGAAGAACACTACTGGTACTTTCATGGAGAATTTTTGAAGCTTGTTTTCAAAATCTGTTTTCTAACCAAAGTTGCCATTTTGGCAACGTGACTTGGATCTTCTTTGGAGATGGTGACTGGATGTTCCCACCACCACACAGCGTGTTTCTGCTACATGTCCACACTCTCGGATTTTTAAAGTATGTCTATCTTCCACCACCCAGATGGTAAGTGACGGGTGCACTGTAGTGCTCCTTGCATCTGGGACTCTTTCTTACTGGAACTGGGACATCCCTTCAGAATTTACAGCATTACTCATCTTGATTATGCTACCAGTCTCTCTGATGGTAGGCTCACCAGCTTCCTTTAAGAATAAGATGTGATTTAAGGCTTAACTTCTAACATTTAAGGCACTTACAGTGCCAGGTCCAATTTATTTACAGCTCCTGATGGATGTGTACTCCATTCACAGCATGCGCTGCAGATCCAGATTCCCTCCCTCTAGGAGGGCGTGTGCACATGGAGCAGCTATCCTTCCTGAGGACCCCACTACCTTGTTCCTTCCTTGATACCTAAGGGGGGGGGTGACATGTTACTTCATGGAATTTTGATAATCCAGCTGGAGGGCTATATGGACAATCTCCACAAGAAAAAATATTAAATCTGGAGCCCCTTAGAAAAACGTGACTGCATGTTTGCCACTGAGAAATTTAATGTTTACTAAGGTTTTGAATAATTTCATCTCATCTAGTTTGGAGCCAATCAAACATATAAACTAATGTACTTAACGTGGCCATTAGAAAACATCCCTTCGTGAATAATTTTGGCTGTGGTTCTGTATGCAATTCTTGGTTAGTTTGTCATTTTTGATGTAATCATCTTGGAGATAGAAAATGTTGCTTAGTAGTGGAGTAATGACTGGCAAACTGGCAAGAGGATAAGTAACAGAGGTTTTAATCCTCCGGGCTCTCTGGCCTTTGTCTTCATACCTGTCTGGCCATGAGCATGCACAGCTCTGAAATAATCATTGTCTCCCTTCATTCCTAAGAATTTATTTTCTGTGTCACTGATTGTGTTTTATGTTTTATGATTAGGCTCTGGGAAAGTTATGAAAATTCTCATGCAAGTAAATAGACAATCATTATGATGACAAAAACAAAAATTAGAATCCACAACTTCATTTGTTCCCCTCAGCAAGTCTGCGGTTATTCCAGTATTGTCTACAGGTATCTGATTTTATGGGAGTGCCATATTTAAACATTCATTATCAACTCATGCAATCAGATTTAAGTGCACCTAAGTACACCATCTGTCTTTTTCTTTCTTATATATTCCTCTGTAGTCACACTCAGAGATCTGCTATTCTAGTGGTGTCTGGAGCCTATTTAGCTGCACAAGTTACACTGCAATCAGCATAGGAGGCATTCCCTTCCAACCCTGATTTTTCAGAACTTAACAGCACCAACGTTTATAATGGCTCTGACCTTAAATGTGATACATTCACGCTTTTCTACCCAGGTGTGTGGGGGGTTTCTTCTCCCCAAAGCTCCAAAGACAAAGTCTATCTTTGAAGTAACATTGCAAAGCTTGGACCTCTATTTAAAAAGTCAAAGTATGATGAAAAATATTTTTCAAATGCAACAGAAGTCTGGTCAAGCTGCAGAGCCACACAAGGTATTTCAAGGCTGCTGTGCAGGTGGAGAGTGACTGGAGGGCTGCCGTCTCTTCCATCACTACCGTCCCTGAAGCAAAATCCTGAGCATTTTGATTGGGTTCTACAGCCCTCTTATTCAAACAGTGTAACTGATTTTGGCCCAAAGAGGCATCAGTTCACTCTCTGCAAAGCAAACCAGAACAAACCTTTTCAACACATCAGTGATGACTTGACGGCAGTGAGACCCACCTGTACACAACGCCCGTGCTCAGTGGCAGGCCTTGAATTTTGGCAGCCTGAAGCATATAAATAAATACGACACAGGGGTAGAGATGCAACTTCATGGAAACCAAATAAGATCATGAGGATGTGTTCTGGGATAATCTGCCATACAGCACTGAGATAAAATCTCCCACAGGACTCTGATTCTCAACGCTCACCTGTTTTCCTTGATATGGACACTTGGGACATAAAGAATTCTGGTAAAGCAGGAGGACTATGCTTTGAAATCAGTCACCTTTCATTTTGAATCCCACTCTGCCTCTTATTAATGAATTATACAGCTAAGAAGTAGTTGTTGGTTAGTACTGACTAGTTCATGGACTTTCAGGAATTATAATACCCATCATTGGTACTTGCTGGAAAGATTAGTAAGAAAGAACATAGTGTGCCCAGTCTGTGACTGTATCTGCATCAATGAGAGAACAAAAATATTAATATGTTTTGACCATATACCAGGTTGTAGTCCAACAACTATTAGGTATTATTTCAGTTAATCTTTAAAACACCAAGAGATATGTGTCAATATAACTGCACTGTACAGATGAGAGAGGGTAGAGAGATCAAATCACCTCAGTATGCTCACCTGGTGTTTGGTGGAATCAAGCTCTGAATCCGGTAAATCTCTCCTAACGCGCACTCTCTCAACAAGTGCTCTGCACTGTAAAGGCAGTCACGTAGCCTTGCAGTCAGCCAGCCTTCTTGCCCAATTACAAGGAATGCCTTAAAAATGCTGCTAGGTGTTATCTAGCTATCCACAGCTCAAGGGGAGGGAGTAGACCAGCTCCCTTACCATAGCTGTTTCACCTACTTGGACGACTTGGCTCAATAGCCTACAGAATATACACCAAAAGAACAGTGGGGGGCGTAGTAAAAATGATTAAGATACATTTTGCATAGTTACCAGTCATCCAAGATGAATGAAATTATCACACATTACAGACACATACTGAACTAAAAATAAAAAATAAACAGCCAGGGTAGTCATGGTTAGTGATTGTTCTCTCACTTTTCTTGTGCTCTAGTTCAATGCACTGTTACACTGTACTTCTAAGGGTGAAAACACTGGTGTTTTCTTCCATGACGTCATTGTTGTGCATGCACACACACACAAACACACACACACACACATGAATGCACACACACACAAACACACACATGCATGCATGCACATGCACACACACACACACACACACACACACACACACACACACCGAAATTGGCAGCATTTAAAACTTTAGAAGTACACAAAGATTAATTTTCGAAGTGTTATTCTGAAAGTGTTCTAATCATATCAGTCTTTGTTTAAATTCTTTCTTGGGTATTGAGTTGATGTTTCTGATTCGTCATTCCAAGATGAGCTTCTCTGCAAGTTTCTTAATTATTTTCATGTATACTAGAAACAATTTGGGTTCCAAGTTACTTCAGGGAATGCTGATGGGCTTAGCTTAGAGTGGTAGCAAGTGCCTTAAGGAAAGTAATAGGAGAGTAAAGTAAAGAGATTGGGAAAGAAGAGGAAAGGAGGGAGGCTCTCCCAGTCCTGTTTTCTAGCTCTTTCCCCCACCTCAGTGCCCCCTCCCCCCACCTGATGCCCACCATAAGGCTTTCTCTCATCTGCCCAATATATTATCTTCATGAGGCCAAATCCATTTATCAGGCTATCATTCTCTAATATGGTCATGAGTATTTGTCTCACCAAAGGCCATATTTTCCAATCACCTCCCCTCAGCATACATTACCAAGAAGTCTAGAATAGCCTCAGTCCTCTCACAGATATAGCACACCCGGACATGAAGTATGGAACTGCCTGTCTCCAGAGAGCAGCCACCAGCTATACGCAGCGATTGGACACTTGGAATGTGGCTGGTCACACAGATGTACTGCAAGTCCTAAAAGCATACTGATTTCAAACAATTTGCACAAAACATATACTAAAAAAAGTCAATCTCTTTAGTTCTATTACCTGCTAAAAATACTTGGGAATATTATGAAGTATCTAGAATATAATATGCATTATTTTTTAGTTCTTTTTATTTTCTTTTAAATATGATCATTCTACCAATTGTGACTTACTAGATTATTAGAATTATTATAAATTATAATTTTAGCAACTCAATTTTTTTATTAATTCAAAATTTCTAGGCAGTTTATGTGACATTTTTGCTGGGAAGCATGCCTGTAGAAGTTGCTAGTGATCATGCTTCTCTTTCTACTGTGATATTGGAATTGATGTTGATGTCAGTATAGGCATATTGAAGCCACATGAAATAAGTACCAAAATATCTGCACTGTGAGCTAGGGATGTAGCTCTGCAGTAGACCACTAGCCTAGCATGCTCAGGGCCCCGTGTTCCATCCCCAGTACTACACAACAGACAAAACTAAGGGTCATTTTACCTTAGTGCAACCTTGAGTTGCAATGTATTGCTTGCCTGTGCCCAGCAATCTGAACCACTACTTTGAAAATAACAACACCCAATATGAAAACTGTTGTTAATTTGCTATCATCTTGTTTTGAAATGCGCTGTATTATAAATGTGAAAATTATGAAAATGACTCAGCAGAACTGAAGAAGAATGTTCATAATAAATACTGGATCAGAACCCCAAGCTGGTTGAGGAGAAAATGACAGAACACAGGTACACTGCAGGAAGGAGGATGTCTGAAAAAATTTCCTCTGGACCAGGAGGAAGATGCCTCAGCTCCAGCTGCTGAGGAGGTTGCTTACAATCTAGAGCCACTCACAGCTCTCCACTAAATGTTTTCCTGAGGTTCTGCATGGAAATATCATTGCAAGGATACTACCCTGAACTCAGGTTTTTAAAAATTATCTGCAACATGCAAAATCCCTGTCTCCTGCTGGGAGTGAATTGTAAACAGCCAGTAGAACTTTACCTTCATGTAACTTGCAATTTGGGGGAAAACTGTATGATAACAATAATCAGTATTTGATCACTGTTAATCAATAACTAAGCTAGAAAAACCAATGCATTGGGAAGATCTTGAAAGACAATAGAAGAGGTCCATGGCCCTGATTTTCATCTAGAGAGTACTAGCCACTCTCTTTCCCTGAAGACCCAGTGGAGCTGAGATAAGGAGAAAGAGAAAGAAGTTGTCATGCAGAGGGCTAGGGTGGGACAGAGCAAGGGAGAACATTCCAGGAATGTCTAGTTTCAGAACATTCCAGAAACTAGACTAATTTCTGGACTCCCTGAAACAGATGGAGTTAAAATAGATTAAGTTAAAGAACTCAAGCATCTGGTAAGTGAAAAGATAACATCTGGTAGAAGAAAGCTCCTTCGAAGTGCAAAGCCTCCTAGACTCTATTTAGGGTTAAGAAGTTTGAAGTAGTACTTTAAAAAAATAGGCCCACAAAACTTTCTTTAACTTTTTGTATGAGCCAGAATTACATATCAATTATTTTTACTGTCCTACTAATCTGTTGCAGAACTGTTTCATTCTTTGTCTTTCTTGTTTCTCTTTAAAATAACAACATAATCATAATTTATAAAATATAATTTGAATAGTTTTGTCAGCCAAATCAATTATATCCATGGGTCAAAGTGGGAGGAGAGCTAGGCTGTGCATGAAATGTTTTGTCTCCACTTTATATGGTTGCTAATATCCTTGAATTCGTCTGTTAACATCTTTAGTTAAGAGTATTTATTTCATGGAGTGTATCAAATATAGTCCAATCTTATACTAACCAATTATTTATAATTATTTCCACGTTGAGGGTTTTTCCCTTCAGGTGGCCAATTACTTCCTATCAAATTATTACTGAAAACCATTATTTTCATTTCCATTTGTAGCTATCTCAAGACTTTATTTTCCATTTGGTGCAGCAAATGAAAAGGAAATAATAACAGCCAATGCAATTATGACTGTGATCTTATCTGTCTGGATTGATTAGAAGCCTTTCCTCTAATCATGTAAACTCTTTATTAATGTTAAGTTTATTAAAGTCTAGGCTCAAATTTATAGTTTTAGAGAATTTCATTTATTTTTACCTTTTTTCTATTCTAAAATAATAAAGAGTGCAGGGTGGGGGGAGGCAAAGGAAAGATGAAGGAACAGAGGGACCAGAGGGACTCACTCCTCCCTGAAATTTGACCTCATCACCATGATATTTGTTAAAATCTTTTGTCCATTTATCAAAACTTAATCTCTGTTGAATCACAATGAATTACAGTGGAATGAGTGTTAAGAATTTATACTCATAGGGCCGGCCAGATAGCTCAGCAGACTAAAGTGCCTGCTTAGGCAGATGCAGGGACCAGGGTTTAATCCCTGGCATGCCATGCTGGCTCTGCCGCTGGGGTGCACTGAGACAGTGACTGAGACTGAGTGTGGTGGCTCACCTGTAATCCCAGTGCTTGGGAGGCTGAAAACAGTAGGATCAGTGAGTCTGATCTGTTCAGTGAGACCCTGTAGACTCTGCACTAAATACACTTAAAAAAATTATCCTCATGTCTGGGAAAGGGTTCAGAATACTGAATTCTGAGAACTAACAAGTGAGCAAAAAAAATCAATAATAATTAATAATCATAATAACTAATAATTAACAACAAATAGAGGCTATTAAATAGCAAAATATGCCTTGTTTATTTGTTTTCTTAACTATAAACTAGTTTTTAGTTAATAACCTATCAATCTATCATTGATACTGGTACAAATTACATACTTAGAACTTTCTAACATTGCCTATTAATTTAATGTTAGATGCTAATTTATTTGGCAGTGAACTTAAATAAAATGTTGCCAAAGTAACAAAGAAAAGTTTTGCTGGATACTAAATATCCACATATTATGATGCTGTTGAAACCATAGTTGGCACAAAAAAACTAAGCAGTATTCTAGAATTATCTACTGATAAACACTCAACTTCCCAAAGAGAACCACAACTGCACTTATCCACAGACCTGCCACAGATTCTGTCCCCACTGGTATCCAGAAATCCCTAGCCCCACCTCACTTCACCCCCATCTCTTAAAAGTACCAAGGAATACAGACTTGGCATGATGCAGCAAAAACATAATTATAATTTTAATGGCAATCAGAGGATATCTCCTCATTTTACATGTGATGCAGGCGCAGCTCAGACAAAAAGAGGAATTCTATCTAGAAGCACCTGTTCCAAGCTCTTTCACTCTACCTCCTTGGATGCTGGGAGACATCACACATTCCTTCTCCCATTTTTTTCATGGATTTTTTATGATGCTTTTTTTGTTTGCTTGGTTTTTTTCCCCCCTTTGGTGCCAGGATTGAACTTAGGACTTTCCACTTGCCAGGCAGGTTCTTGTGCCACTGAGTAATCTCCCTGGCCCCTTTCATGGATTCTTTAAATGAACAGGTTCTATGACCAGCTAGACCAGGGTTTTCCTTGATTTCTGTTCATGCTGTGAATATTACACCACTTAGCAGAGTTCCCTGGCAAATGGAATCACTCAATGAATGCAACTTCCTTCACCTGATGTCTAAATTTTGCCATTACAGTCACAGGCACTGAAGACACAGAGAAGTGGCTTTTTCTCTGAAGAACATCACAATGTTGAGGGAATAGAAAAATAAAAAATAAGCAAAACAATAGAGTAGGTTACTTCTATGATGGAGCGGAAAGCAAGATTACTATCAATGCATAGTGCAGGGAGAAATTGCCTGCAGGTCTCTGGGGGAAAATATTTGTGCTCATCTTTTAAGAATGATGAACAATGAAAAAGGTTGGAAGAGTTTAGAGAGCTTCACACAGTTCAGCAGTTTACAGCAGGTTTTATACACCAAGTGAGATGCTTAGATTTCATCTTGTCATCTGGAGTCATATCAGAGATGGGCCAGAGGGAGCAAAGCTGCAGAAGCTCAAGGAGAGGCACAGCGCTCCAGCTGCAATGACACATGGGCCTCGAGTGATCTGTGGTTGCCTCCCCGAATCTATCTCCTTCCCTGGTAGTCAAAAACATTTATGGAAATCTACTCACCCACCCCCTTCTAGTCGCAAATTGAGATGACTTCATTCTTAGCTCCAAAGATGTTTCTTAATTAGTTGAAGTTAATCAACCCAGTCTAGAGCACAGCCATAGTGGGAAAAGGCGTATGATTCCAGATGAATAAATGAGGCAGAGGAGAGTGGGCTGGGAGTTCTAGAAGGCTCTCTCCTGTGCTTTTTCTTGAAGACCTACTGAGAGGGGTCTATTTTTTTCCTGAACCAAGAGCCATGAAGATGGGAGGCTGTTGGCTGCATATGGCATATACAAAGAAAATCAGTCAATGCTACAGACAAAATGATGAATAGAAAAATAATTGTAGTCACCAATTCCTTAAACCTATTCTAATTTGAGACCTTTGAGATATGTAGAATTATGAGTTGTTTTTCATCACTTACACTATTGAATCTTTTTTTTTCCCCTGTAATTTGGAGACTTCTATTCCTGAAAGAATCTTAACTGCCAAATTTCTGGCTGACAAACTGATGCTCAGGATAAAGGTGGAGAGGCAATTAGATGACCTCTTCCAGGCTCTTCATTCTTGTGATTCCCTCTCACCCTTCATGCATCAAGGAGATGCTTTCAAACAGCAGGCTGATGGCCAAAGAAAAATGGCAGGAACATCCCCCAAGTCAAATGACTCCTGCGTAGTCCTCTGACAGCTCTCCTCCCTTCCTCTGCTGCCTGCCTGTCTTAGGCTGCCAAGAATTTGCTGTTTGCTTCTCACCTCCCTCATCCAATCCACACTGAGAAGATAATGTGCCCAACTAGCTCCAGAACAGAAAGCTGAATGTCAGCACACATTTCGCCTTGAATGAAAATAACCTACCCGTGCGGAGTGGGCCTCTGCTACCCAGCGCGGAGACCATATTGGATTGGGTGGTTAAATCTTCAGCCTTCTGGTCCTGGGATTTCAGCTAATGGCTTTGGGGTTTTGCACAAGCCACATGCCCCTGGCTTTAATGTTGCCTCTGTGGGTGAGAGCTTGTCATGTTGTATAATATTACAGTTACTCCAAAGCAGCTTTCTGGCTAAGTGACAACATTTGACATGTCTCTAATATTGACAGTAGTGGTGACTTTCAAGTGTTCTATTTATGTCAGGTAAAAAAGGAGCAGAGATTTTTAAATAAAATAAACATGTGAAGGAAACTTCTGGTTAACATAGTAAAAATATAGAGAGTCTAAATAACTATTATAATGTTTTGCTTTGGACCCTTGAATCAGAGTAAAAGCCTAAGTATTTCCATCCGTGATATAGAAATAATGATAATGCTGACCTTGAAAGCCTGTGCTTATAAGATCCAATGTGGGGGCTGGAGAGATGGCTCAGTGGTCTAAAGCACCTACTTGGAACAAGCTTGGCAAGGTATCAGGGACCGCGGTTCAATCCCCCAGCACCACATGCCAGCCAGCCCCGCCCCCTGGTGGGCTGAGCTGGCCACACACACACACACCCCTCTCTCTCTCTCTCTCTCTCTCTCTCTCTCTCTCTCTCTCTCTCTCTCAAATAAATAAAAAATTTAAAAAAAAGTTGTTTTTTTTAAAAAAAAAAAAAAAAGATCCAATGTGTCTGACATGCTTTATAATTTTTTTTCTTCATTTATGTATTTGGTACAGGGTCTCACTATGCAGTTTGGACTCTTAGTGATCCTCCTGTTTTCAGCTTTCCCAGTGCTGGGATTACAGGTGTGCACAACCAGGATAAGACACATTTGCCAGCTCAGTACTCCCCAGGGATGGGACTGGTGCTATGCAGGACCAGGGATCAAACCCTGGCCCCTGAGCTTGCCAAAGCAGGTGCTTAGTGCCTTGTGCTATCTCGCCAGCCCTGTCTGACATGTCTTATTGATAAGTGGCTCCTCAGAAATATTTAGTAATGGTATTTACATTAGATGTGATGCCTGCCATTTCCATAAGCCTTTCTAAGTAAACTGCTTCAAGCAAGCACTTATATCTGAGAATATGTAAACAACATTTTCACAAAACTAAGATGGTTGGGTGATGGGTTGAGGTTGAACATGTGAATTATGATGTGTGTCACTGAGAAATTATGACCTGCCTTAGTCTCTAATTCTGAGCTGAGTCATAGAATCTGACAGGACTCTAGCATGAATCCTGAAAGAATAAGGGAGTTAGAAGCAGAATTGAAACTGAAGGATTTACAGAGGAAACCATCGCATAAGATCAAGTGCGATGGAGTCACTGAGGTTATGAGAAAAATAAGCAAAGGAGTCAAGTCCAGATAGATAATACAGACAGGAAGAGAAGTGAATTTATGGTGAGAAAAGCAGATAGACCCTGAGAAAAGTAGGCGTACTAAAAACGGCATTTGTGTAATTCATGCCATCTGGATGATGTGTGTGGCAAAGCAAAAGACTGAGAATACAAGCCTCTCTGCTGGGGGACTTTGTGGAGCCCTGGGAGTGTGCTAGAGGGGCGTGGCCCAGGAGAAGGATATAGAGTAGAAACACTAATGGTGTAGCACTGGAATAAAGCTAACCAAATTCCATTTCTGACTCCATCACTGATTATATTCATAAAATGGGGAAAATACCGTAACCTGCACTGTCATTAAGAGGATAAAATAAGTTTGCACATGTGAAGGACTGAATGTTTTATTGGAGCATAGCAATCTTTCAACAGCAGATATCAGCAATTACTAGCTGTTATTTTCTAGGCATTACAAGCCTGGAAACTAACACATAAGACATTGGTTCAGCTATGTGTTACTCCTGTTTTATCTCCAAATATATCTCATAATTTATATTGCTGCTGATGCAGTTTTTAAAAGAAATATGCATAATCATTTACTTAAAGAACAAAGGGAGACAGAAAGAGAAATTTTCTAAGTACAATAATAAAAATAACCTTTATTTTCACCCCAACATTTTCTATATAACTCCTTAATTTATTTGTTCACCTTTTTAGGCTCCCATGCACCGGCTGGACCCCTCTAGGCCCAGCCCAAACCCGGCGTGTGAGATCCTCAGTTGTGCTCTTAGGACCCCTCTGAACTCCTTCAGAAGCAGTCCAGGCCCAGGGCCTGTTTGTGAGTGACAACTTCCACCATGCCTTCAGGAATCCTCCAGACCCAGCCCAAGCCCAGCATATGAGTGAGGCCTTCAGCAGTGCTCTCAAGATCCTCACTCTTTATCTATTTATTTTCCAAAAATATTTTGAATTCCTACTATGTTAAAATTTAATACGGGGGACAGGGAGATGGCTTAGTGGAATAAGCACTTCACTGGCAAGCACAAGGGCCTGAGTTCAATCCCCAGTTATGAAGGAAAAAAAAATTAATACAACAAGAAAAATAAAACATTGGGCCAGCTAAATAACTCAGAGGATTAAAGCACCTGCTTAGGCATACGCAGGGCCCGAGAGTTCGATCCCTGGGCCTGCTGTGCTGACCCCATCCCTGGGGCACATTAAGATTGGGTTTGAGACAGGGTGTGGTGGCATGCACCTATAATCCCAGTTCTTGGGAGGCTGAACACAGGCAGATCACTATGAGTCCAATCTATATAGTGAGACCCTTCAGACCCTGTAGAACCTGTACTAAAATGCAAAAAGAAAGACAGACAGACAGACACACAGACACACAGAGAGACAGAGAGACAGACAGAAAGAAGAGGTTAGGCTTGTGGCACTGAACAAATATAGAGGAAGAATAATTTTTAGGCTGGCATCTACAGCTTAAGAATCTACTTACTCTCTACCTTCATTTAGTTAGTGACTCAAAACCATCTGCTCAGATCCCTTGTCTACCTATCGTACTACCCAAGAGAAGTTAGATGAGCTATGGTAAGAAACCAAGACCTTCTTACCAGCTTCACTCAGCACATAGGCAGGTCTTGCTCTTGCTATGGGACCAAACTCACCTGGCCAGATTGGCTGTTTCCCATGTGATTCCCAAAGGAGCCACATTGGAGAAGCCTCTGCCGTCTTTCATCAGCACTGCCTGCAGCAGTAGTTGGCCTCTGTGGAGATGGCTTTAGTGGAGATGAAGATGGCCATAGAGGCTGACATTCAAATGCCATTCAGTAGAAGTGATCTACGCTGTTGGCCATATTAGTGATTTGTCTGCATCTTACTGCAATAGCTGAAGATTCTTTTCAGGCACCAGCAAGCATAGAGAACTACAACTACAGAACCGTTTAAATTACAGTAACAACTCTCAGCCGACCTGTCTCCATCTCTGGCTTCTTTTTCCCTTTAGCCTTTTGTGCCATCTAACATGATAATGTAAGACTATCCATTAAACAGAACATAAGATGTAGGTAGGAAAACACTCTTGGTTATTTAGTAGTCTGATACATTTCCTATATCTGAGACAATGTTCCTATAGAAAACACATTAGCTAAATATCTGTTACTTACATGTATAAATAAATATTGTTAGTAAGAAGTGGCAACCTAAGTGGTAAAGAATATAACAAAGACCTTTAAACCAGAATGAACTTACTTCATACAAGCAAGAAGAGAAAAAAAATCAAAAGCATAAAAGAGAGAAAAGCCTGGCAGAATGGTGAAGAATGAATGAGAAGAAAAATGTCCTAATGTTAATATGCATTTTCTTTAACATTTACAAGAATTTTTATTGCTAAGAATATAGATACTCCTGTGAAGCAAATACAGAATTTAACCTCAAATAATAACTGTCTCCAAACACACAGATAGCAAGTAGCAGAACAAAAGTGTAGTTTGAGATAATGCTTTTGCCACTGTCTGACGGAGAGGTACTGGTCTGACTAAAACAACTGCTAGCTCCGGGAAATCAGGCTTATGAAATTGTGGTTACACAGATAAGTACAAAGAGTATTTACAGTGGCAATTAGTTAGGTATCCATTTAGACAACTCACTTGAGCAATGCCTGGTAGGTTTCTAACAGAATCTAAGTACTAACAGCAGGTACATACACAAGGTGACACACACTAGTGAGGGCTAAAAGCTTGACATTCAATCAGAGGCCTACTATCAAATTAGGTATTTGATTCTAACAAAATAAACTAAATGGTGTAGCAAGTGGATAAAACTAAAACTCACCTACAGTTAGAATTAAAAGTTTTATTTTTTATTTTATAAAGAGTATAAAGTAGTATTAAAACAGAAAAGTTACAAGTTACAGATACAGATTTTCACTTAACACAATATGACTTTCACAACATTTGTTGTAATGCATAGTGTTGTCTTCCAGCCAGTTATATTACTAGATATATACATGAAAAATTGCAAGAAGAAAAATAATAAGAAATAAATACATAAGAAATTAAGAGGAGAGAAAGGACAAATAATTGAAGAAAGGAGAAAAAAAGCATTATCTGCTCTTTTCCATAGACCAGCAGAAGTCTACTGTACAGTTGTCATGAAGAGTGCTAAATACTTAAAATTTCTTATAATTTTCTCAGAAGCCATTCTCCAGAGGCAAAATCCTGCATATGGAGACTAGAAATTATGCCAACACTAGACTTATAAATTTTAGTCCTTGAGACCATTAATCATGATATGTCAGCTTGACTAGATTAATGGAAATCTATCTAACAGATTACTAAAATACATTTCTGGGTGTGTCTGCAGGGTGTGTCCAGAAACTATTGCCAAATATCTCAGCAAACAAATGGGATAAATGCTACCCTGATTGAGAATGGCATCATCTAATAGGTGTACAGCCAGCACAGAATAGATAGAGGAAGAAGGAGATTGACTTGCATTTTGTAAAAACCTCCATTCTGCTTGAGCTGGCATGGGTTTTGCCACTTTCTTTTCGGCGGACCTCAGGTTCCACTTTCTTCAGCCTCCCAACATAGATGATTCACAGAAGCAGTTCTCCAAGGAGGCTCCAAGCATTCTGGGAGTGACGCTGTGTCTTTGATCCTTCTTTCCCTACAGATTCCAAACTTTTGCACTGAGGCTATTAGATCCTCCAGCCCTCCAGTGTATAGCTGGCCACCACAGACTCTCCTGCCTCTGACCCTACAAGCTGCCTGACAAATCCCTTTGCACAGCACACATAAATACACATTGACCTATATAAATCTATACATCTAAATACACATACAGATTGTTTAGGGAGTGAATCCAGAGTCAAAGCACCATCTAATTTCCAGGAGCCCATAGAGAGAAGAAACGAGAAAGCAAGAGGGGCATTCAGGACTGATGTCAGCACCAACAATATCAATAAAAATGATCTCGATTTTGTTCTAACCAATTCCTGAGTTTTATCCTACTTTTGCAATGTTTGTTTGTTTGTTGTCATTAAATCCTTGTTATACTTCAATCCAACAAAAATAATTTCTGTTCCTTATGAGTGAAAAAAACCCTAAGTAGTACTACACTCAATATTAATAAACACATGCGGGCCGAGCATGAGAAATCTGCTAAAAAATCTTTGTAAAGAGTGAAAGAAGATAAATCAAAGATAGATACATTGATGGTTGACAAATACAAAGATAAGTGCTTATTGAATAGTTTCACTGACCCAGGGATTTTCATAAATATTTTAGATATATTATCCACTTTAATGCAAACATTTGATCTTTATCTCTCTCTCTCTAGTGACGAGTAAAATGAGTCTGAGAGACACTAAATAAAATGCTTAAGGCCAAAAAGCCAGGACAATACAGTGAGTTATTGTCACTCAAATGCTCACCCTCCTTCCCCCCCACACACACCTTACCACTGGAGTTTGGTGCTTTGCTATCTAATTTATAATGACCTTAGCTGGGATACTTTATTTGCCTTCATGGAGAACTGAGTACATTACCTCTTAGTTTAGGATGCGCTTGTGTGACTTGCTTCAGCCAATGGAAAGTTGGAAGTATGCTTGCATGTGACTAGTCTTTCTGCCCAGCATTTTTTCCTTCTTTATTACCTAAGCACAGTCCAAGCTGCCTGCCAGTCTCAGAAGAATGAAACACAAATGGAGAATCTAGGGCATGATGACAGAACCACATGAGCTCGGCCTAAATCAGCCAAATCCCAGCTGTCTCAAGGCACCTGAGTGAGTACATGATTCCCGTTATTGTATGTCTCTGAATTTTGCAGTAATTTTTTTTTTACTCAGCATGTTACAGCAGCAGTAACTTTCTGATACTGTTAGAGGCTGCACAGGAAAGACACAAACTCAGACAATCTGATTTATGAATTTTTCTCCTAATTACTTTTCTTTATCATCTTTCTAATAGGTATGGAAGTTTGAATTAATGCAAACTATTAATACGCCCCAGTCTCTGACATTTCCATGACATTAGAAATATCTTAGCTGGAAATGTCCAGAATGATATCTCGGTCTTTTTCTTACCAGGCACTTACTTTAGTTCATTGAGTTATTCTATATGACTTGTCTCCCTGATTCTTTGCCACAAAGTAACCTCCACAAGACAATGTCACCTGGCACCAGGGCAAATTTAGACAGCACAGAGATTCTCAGCCTCTCAGCAGTATGTTGAAGTTCTGTCCTGAACTCATAAGGCTCAGAATTTAGCTCTAAACAAATGGTCAATTTGTTTCCCTGAATTGTTTTTTGTTTTTGTCCTAAATTTCTAGTTCACTAGGCTGGTTAAAACAAGAATTGATGAGGCAAGAAAAAGTGCATTTTGTGAATAATTTATAGAGGTTCTTAAACACTTTGGACTCCTACTAGCTTCTCTAGTGATTGAGAATTTTGTTCTCTTTGGTTTTAAAAAGCACATGTGTGTCAAATACCTCTTAAAACTATTTCCCATTACCCAAGCACACTCTCCATCACAGCTTTCTTTCTTCATCCCAAGAGGTCAGTGCCTAGCCAAAATATTGCCTTCTGCCACCAGGTCTTGGGCATAACTTTCTAATGTTCATTCAACCACTGTCCAAAGATTTATACTAGAACAATCATCTCATGACTCCTTATATTCAGTTGACTTTATCTAGTCATGGCCCAGATAGTAAAGTGAGGCCAGCTAACCTTGCCTGATCATTACCTGGAGGAAAAGAACTAGACAGAGTTGATGGCATTTGGGCAACTATGATGAAGATGACTATCAATGTAATGTCCTACCTATAAAACAACTGTAACAGACTTGTCTCATGCAAGAGGGCACTCAGAAGCCTGGTGTCAATACTTCCTAAAGAAGCAAGGAGTTTCTATCACTAGAGTAGCAGTTGGGTATAATGGAAACAGGATCCTTGAGAGTCTGCCTTTCAGATAATGCATGTTATTTATTGCCCAAAGGGACATAATGTTCTGTGTTAGATGAGATAAAGTTCATCTCACCTATTTCTGTTATAAAGGACCGTGCCAGTGCAGCTTTTGTGTTCTTGCCATTCACAGAAAATTCTTGCCCAAAAAAGTTCCTGCTCTGCACCGTGACGCTAGGATATTACCCTGGAGAAGCTAAGGATGTAAGATCCAGAAGGGAGATTCTCCAAAAAGCTAAAACTATAAATTCCATTTGACCCTGCTATTCCTCTTCTAGGTATCTTCCTGGAAGAATTAAAGACATATCCCAGCAACAATGTATACCCATTTTTATAGCATCAAAATTTATAATAGATAAATCTTGGAAGCAGCTTATATGACAATCAACAGATAAAGTAATAAAGAAGGTGTGGCATTTAAACACAGTGGAGTACTACTCTGCCATAAAGAAAGTTAAACTAAATCATTTCATAGGAAAATGGATGTACCTTGAGACCACACTGATAAAGTGAAATAAACAGACACATCAACTTAAATATAGCATTGCTTCTTTGTATTAGCAGCCAAATTATCATGAGGAGCAAACTAAAAGGCAGACAATGGGAAGTAGGAGATAGAACTTTCTCAAATCGGAGGGTCAAGAGATACAGAGAATGGAACAGGAGAAAGAAAGAGCATTAAAAAGAGGTGAAATAAACTGAGATGCATTACATGCAAATACCAGCTTCTCAGAAGGAATGTAAAAATTAATAATAAATTATTATTTAATTACTAATAATTTTATTATTAATAAAAATAATTATTATTAATAAATAAAAATGAAAATAATTCAAAAACAAAAATCTCAGAAAGAGTAATGAAAAAGCAAGTCAGATAGAACTTTTTGTGTGGAAGACAATGGTGAAACCCACCAGGCTCCCAGGCAGAACAGAAAGGTGATTAACAAAATCCTGATCTCACAGAGCATTTGCAAATACAGAGGATGAAAGATTTGGGTCCATGAAATAAAGATAAAAAATATTCAGGAGCAGAATCTCCATTACCTTCTGTGGGTACTGTAACTTCTCTCATACAGTAATTTGTATGAGGAAGTAGCCTTTACAGAGCTACACACAAAGCTCTAAGCTTCTTGTATTGCTTCAACTATTGAAGGCTGAGGCACCACCCCTGCAGGCATCCAGTGAGAAGAGGTGAATCTAGGTGGTGCTAATATGAAAACAAGATTAGCTCCATAGATGCATAATGTTTATAAAAAACACTTGCTCATTATGAAAAAATTGATCTAAAGAACCCAGCCCTTTACCCCTTCTATGCACAAACCCCTACAGACATCACATATAAAATTCTATTCATCTGAGCCAAATCACAGGAAGATTTCTGAACTTGTCTAGTTGCAATTTGCAGAAGAAGAAGTGATCCAAGTCAATAAGTATTCTCCCAACTCAGGGACTATGATAGTCATACACTGCCACAGTCCTACTGGAGGTAAGATTTGAGGCAGAAGTTAAAGTGTCTGGTGTCTAAGTGTCTGGTGGCTAAGTGGTGTCACTTAGCCACAAAAAAATCTTGGCCAAGTCTTGGCCAGTAGACTTCCATGTCTATTTCTCAGTTTATTGTATCTTTATTGAGAGTAATAGCCTTTCTCCCTCTAACCTGAAGGAACATCTACTATCTGATACCTTTGTAACCCTTTTCAGTTTTGCTGACATTATTATTACTGCAACTTCCTTGTTTCCCATGCAGACCACTCAGAAGAAGCTGTGCATCAGTTATGTCCCTGTGTATCATATGAATGTGAGAGCTGACAGGAGCAGATTCATCTACTAAGCCATATCTTATGTTCATATTCCAAATTCATTTCTTTAGCTTTCTTTGTTCCACAAACGCATTTGTAAAATATAAACATATTTGAGCACTGTGATCTGGCCTCTAAAAATGGAAGCAATTATCCCAAGCTCCATTTTTCTAATGAATGTTTTAAGACACAAAGCAGTCATGGTTGTAGATCCAGGATTTAAATCCAGTTGGAAAACAAAAGGAGGCTCTTCAGCTAGCACAACAGAGATCCAGCACAGGTCCAGGGAGGTTAAGAAGTCCAAGTACATAGGGGGTTAGAAGGAGCTCAAGGGGTCATACATGTACTCAACCCTACATGGCAAAAAAAAAAAAAAAACAAAGGCCATGTAGAAAAGAGTAAGGCCAAAGAGATGGCTCCAGCTGACATCAAGGACAAAATCCATTTTGAAGAAAAGAAATTGTTGTAATTCTTAAAGGTCAAAGGCAATTTCTGTAGTTCTTGGGCTTCAAAGGCCAGCTTAGGCTGTGTGCCCTGCAAGGGGAGTCATTTTGTGTTAGCCTGTTTTGCCAGTGCATGTGACTATGGATTTCACAGTCATGTAATGGGGTTAAGGAGTCTGAGGAGGAAGTAGTTTTTAGAGATTCAGGACATTTTCCTTCAGGGAATTGACAGAAAGGAGAAGATAACGGTCCACAAAGCCTCCCATTATCCCATGAGGAGTAAAGCCAGTCCCAGATGTGCCTTGCTTGTGCTGTGAGATTGCGGTCTGGAGTGGAAGGGCCACGTCCTCATCTCTCACCCCCAGATCCCCACTCCTGACTTTGTGAACAAGTGTGGGAAAACAGTCTTGTCTGTGGAGAATGTCTGGGCTGCTTGGCACCAGGCAATCTGGGTGTGCTTGCCAGCTGCTGCAAGCCTTGCCTGCACCTGGACTCCCCAGCGTCATGGGAAGTCACAGTTCCTCTACTGGAAGGGCAGAGGCCCGGGTCCAGGGAAAACTGAACTCAGGCACAGTCGCTCACACTAGGGCAAATGTTGAATAAGAAAGAGCCAGCCCCATGAGCTCATTGACTAAGCATTTCATTGGGCACCAGGAACATGTTCCGGTAAAGCCTCTACACTGTGTCATTGGCTGAGTGTGTCTCCAGTGAGTGAGGGAATGAAACAGTGAAAGAAAGGGAAGCCTGAAAGGGTGAGAAATCCTCATCAATACACATCATTCATTAGAATAAAACCAGAACCTGGATTGTCTTCTTAAAAAACAAATGGAATCAAATTTAATTAATACTCATTTTCTTGTTTTGTTTTCTTTTATTGCTACTTTTATGAAATGATTCTGGGGCTTGCATTTTGTAAGGGCGTCTCATTATCCAGCTGAATTTAAGTGACTTAATTGATGTAGTTAAAGCATTAACTTTGCTGATAAAAACAAAAATGACTCAGGGCAAACACATTGTCGTGTTTTTATTATATAACACGGATGGTGAGGTGCTAGCACAGGAGTTGCTGCCTCGTGCAGTTAGATGCGGTCTGGGTCCCAGGGGCCTGCTGTCCCAGCAAGGTTGTTATATGGTATTCATTGCAATTTGATGAACTTCATTTATCTAGACAGCCACTTAGTTAGGATGAATTGGAATCTACTGAATCATCTTAATTCACAGGCTTCTTGCACCACGGGTCTGCAGCAGCTATTAAACTAGGGAAGATTCGGTGGCCACGACACAAGGAATGTATTATTCCTGCAGAATTCTCTGGGTGTGATGAATCATGAGCTTTATGGATGGGAGTTGGGAGATCCTCACTATCACCTTTCTCCTCCTTTTGGTTTTTAAGTATGATACCAGTGCTGCAGTTACTGCTACTCATCTTCCCCAATAAAGAAGTTATCTGTCATAGGTGATGCCGTCTCCCCAATAGCACAATCATTCAATTCTTGGGGAAAAATTACACAGCCTGAAACCCTGGTATAAGAAGAGGGTTCCCCTAGGCACTGAGCTCTCTGAAGCGATGAGTTAATGAGGAGAGAACAGTTCTTTCTGTAACTGATATAGGCATTTTATGGCATTCTATTCCTAATTGAGAGTAGGAACTCCCATAAACTATACTTGGAGGATTTATTTGGGTTATTTACAAGACCAAGGGAGGAAACATGCAAATAGAAAGGCTTGCATATAGAACAAATCCAATTGCTGAACAATTGTAAATTCTATTTATGGACTACAGGTTTTTTTCCAAAGAGAGTGATGTGGAAGTTTTGAAAAACAAAAAATACTTTTTGATTATAACTCTCCAAATTCTTGACTTCTGTCTAAATTCAGTACCAGAGACTCTTGCAATGCATATCCCAGTCTATCTTGTACATCTATCTGTACCTGTCTTCTTTGATGACGAAGCTTAAGGTTTGGAAACTAAGTACCAAGCAGGAAGGCTTATTACAAAAAAATCACAGCAATATTTATACTCAGACTTGAGAAAACACAAAAGACTAACATCATTGTACTATCCTGGTTTCTCCAGATAAATAGAACAAATATACACATTTCCACAAACACAGAGGTGGGCCTAGAAATGGGAGGGCCTCGCATCTGAGGATTCAACTAATCACAAAGCAAAAATATGCAGAAAAAATGCTTCTGTACTTAAGGTGGGCAGACTTCTCTTTTCCCACCAGCAATTGCTGAACAATACAACGTAACAACTACTTACGTGGTACTTGTAATGTAACAGATATTATACATAAACTAGTGGTGATTTAAAACACATGGGAAGATTGCATAGATTAAACACAAAGAGTATGACACTTATATAATAGACTTAAGTATCAATAGACTTTGTTATCCACAGGAGTCCTAGAATGAATTCCCTGTGGATACCAAGAGATGACCGTGTGTTCTCTGTATATAAATGTATATGAATTATGTATAAGAAATCAGCATACATGCAATTACTTGGGCTACAGTTCTAAAATCTATAGGGCAAGCTGGAAACTGGGCAAGATTTTCTATACAGCACCATTTTAACGCAGAATTTTTGTTTCCACCATGCTTGCCTTTATTCTTGCAGCCTTCAGTGAGACCCTCCTACATTGCTATTCCTTTCTTCAGACAAATCCAGAGGCCAATCACATCTGCACAACTTTTTCCAATCATAACTAAATGAGGGCTTATAAAGCAACAAGGCACCATCACCTAGCCTTTTGAACATTTTTTTTTCCTATTCACAGTATGTGTTGTATATTTTGGTTCTTATTTGCTCTTTCAGTTTCTCAAACCAGGGAGACAGTGTAATATTTACCCATGTGAGTCTGATTTACTTCACTTGAGAGTATGGCCTTAAGTTGCATTTATTTACCTAGAAATCCTTCATCTTAATTCTTCTTTATGGCAAA
>NW_004524582.1:13752009-13756581 GCF_000260255.1 Octodon degus | reverse complement strand
CTTTATCCATTCCTTAGTTTGTGGGCATTTGGGTTGTTTCCAAGATTTAGCTATTACAAAGACTAACAATATGCTCATGTCTATTTCTACTAAAATCAAATGGATCAAAGACATAAATTTTAAAACAGAAACACTAAATCTGCTGAAAGACAGAATAGGCAGAACTCTTGAAGAAACAGGAGTAGGCAAAATTTCATAAACAAAACACAGATCACGCAGGAAATTATACAAAGAATAAATAACTGGGATTTTATCCTATTAAGAAGTGTTTTTATTATAATTTTCTTTTATTTTGAAGAGCACAAACAGGAAAAAAAAAACAAAAGCAAAGACAGAAACAAGGTAGCTGTAACAATACATACATTACAGATTTTCAAAGCAAGAATAGCTGATTAACAGTGATTGATGTATTATCTATTTTTATCATCAAATCTGTTGCTCAGATTAACAGATATAGTTATGCAAGATGGAACATATGATTGAATATTACAACATGCTTTCAAGAAATCTTTTTTGTTCTTGATCTCATTCATTCTGGTATTTTTGGTTTTTTTAAGATAAATGGTGAAATGGTGTTTTTCAACTTAAAAGAAGATACATGTGGATTTTGATGGAAACTGTACTAAATTTTTTTAGCAGAACTGGCATTTTAAATACAGTGCTACTTAACCTCTATTATAGCCCTTCATTTGTTCTCATCTTCTTTGAGGTCCTTAAAGTTCTATAGCTTTCTCAATATGGGTCCTACTCATTTCTATTAGAAGTTTATTTATAATGTCATGTATTTGGTACTGCTATTGTGGATATGATCTTTTTTTTTAAATTTTATTTTATTTTATTGAGAAACAAATATCAATGAGATAGTTTCAAAACTGATTAATAGGACAGTTTCAATAATTAATACATTGTACATTGTTATCCTCTTAGTGGTTATCCATAGTACAAAATGCAGGCAGAATACCCTGTCCAAACACAATTAGTACAAATCTTTCTTCTCATTGAATTAAGCAAAAGTAGCTATATATCCATCCTAACTATCCTATGCATACAGATGCAAAATGGTCCTTCCTTTGTACACTCAAACTAATAAAAGCAGTCAATTTCATTTTATATGTAGTTATAATCTACACAAACATTATGTAAATGCCCACATTGTCCATTGGTGCTCAAATACTAAATTATTAACTATCTGATCCCTTACAAGAATGTGTCAACCCTTGTAACTCAAATATATTTCCATTGAAGGAATTCTAAGTAGCTTGTCTAGCTATATAGAGACTTAACAAAATTTTAATTCATTTCTTGATATTGTAATCCCTTAAGAAGCATTAGAAATATTTTTAACCTAAAATCTTATCTTTATAAAATAGACTTTTCAAAAAATATTACAAGCTCTGAAATTTAATGAAAGAAGCCTTACTTAAAGCTATTAACATTGGCCAGAGAGTTAGCTCAGTGGACTAAGCGCCTGCTTAGGCAACTGTGGGGAGAGGGGTTCAATTTCTGGCACCACATGCTGTGCCCGGCCTTGTCCCCAGGGTTGCTAGCTGGCCACCAAGACCAGACGTGATGGTGCACACTTGTAATCCCAGTGCCACCGAGGCTGAAAACAAGAGGATCACTACAAGTCCAAGCTGCATAGTGAGACCCTGTACCAAATATACTAAAAATAATAATAACTAAAAGCTAGTAAAATAAATCAGACAACCAATAGCCACAGAAATATTATCTGGTCCTTTGCTCTCTTCTCTGGCTCATCCCTTACTGGTCCCTTTCTTCATTCCACTCCACTACTGTGACATTCTCTTTGTTTGCTAAACATTTCCAGCTTGTTCCTCCTCAAGCCTTTGCCCTTGGAATTTCCTCTACCTGGAAGTTCTACAGTTCCCACGGAGCTCTCCATACCTGACTTCAACTCAGAATACAAATGTCAGCACACATGTGACCTACTGAGACTCTCCACCTACTCTCTTCATGCTTCTATTCAAACACTAATTTTTAATTTCTTTCATGCTGTGTTTGGGATGATATGTATATCAGTTTATCCTTCACAGGGACAAAGCCAGCTCTAGGAGGGCAGGGATCTCCTCTGCAGGGGCGTGGCTCTCCCCACTATCTAGAATACACAGGTCCTTAGAATTTTAAATCAACATTTGTGGAGATAGCGAGTGGACAGACAGAGCACTGATCAAACTCTGTCAGTACATCCTTCTTAATATTACTCTTCCAATTCAGCCAACATATGGATAGAAGTGACCTGGAGGGTTCACTCTTTAATATTTTATCTGACCATTAAACTAGACTTTGTTGAACACTAATCTATGTCTCAGGCAAGGTATTAGGTGATACGAATACAATAGGTAAGAAGAAGTAGAGTTTTCTTGCATCCAAAATCTCACAAAGTAACACACCAGGGCAGAGGGGTTTGGATACAATTCCATAATTCCAGTGGATTATAAAGCTTTCTATGTGCATAGTGCCGAATGTATTTTTCTTTAAGTACTTAAAAAAAAAAAAAAAAAAAACTCAAGTACTTTACCAAATTGCCTTAGGTGAGTGCTTCAATGATTTAATTTATCTGATCAGTCACATATGGCTTAATGAATAGCTGGGGGCTTTGGCCCCATATCACACTAACTGTAAGGAATTACAAAGACTAAAGCTAAAAATAATGCAAGAAAATATTTTTTTGCTAAAACACAACACAGAAAGGAACTGGTCTGCAACATGGAAATAACACTAATTCTCTGGTTTGATGTCAGAGAAAAAAATATAGTGGACGAGGTTGGGGTGTAATTGGCTACTGATCCTGAGGCATTTGCACAAAGCTATGTCCTCTAGTTCTCTTTTTATTTTATACTTTTATTTTTCAGATAAAGTCTTGCTAAGCTTCTATAATCCCCAGGCTGGGTTCAAAGTGATGTTCTGCTTACCTCAGCTTCCCAGGTGCGAGGATGATGGGCGCGCATGGCTGGCTAAAGATGTCTCTGTAAAGATGTGCGTTGTGTCTTTGCAGTTGCTCGTAGTTCTGGCGTTCAGCTAGCACAGGCCATGTTTAGTCAGAGAGAATAGTTAACATACCTACAGTACTCTTCCTTTTATTTTTTTCTTTTTAAAGACTTGTAGTTTTAATGTTTTCTGACCTTATATTTGATTTTAAAAGGTTTAAGTAATTCCCAGGCACAAGGTGCCATCCTAAGAAAAAAGAATCAAGAAAAAACATTAGAAGACCCAAGAACACTTCACCAAGAATGATAAAAACATGTAGAGACCCTGAATCTTCACACTGTGGCTTGTGTGTTGTTTTTCCTCATGATAAATTTTGTATTTCTAATTTCCAAAACAAATTTATTAGGTAGAAATAAATTTAGTCCTCATGATATATTTTTATTTATGCTTCTATCAATATCTGTGTCATGTGGCCTTGATTGTTGGATGTATCCTTCTGAGTGTGCACATGTGGACTCACACACACACACACACACACACACACGCATGCCCATATGCATATATATGTGTGCATACATGCAGACACACATGCAAACATACAGGCATAAACATGCATGCACACATGCATACACATGCATACACATACTCATACACACAAGCACATGTGCATGCACACATGTGTGTATACACACACACAAGGGAAATTTGAGAGGCTTTGTCTTAGTTCAAATAAGACCTTAAGGGCCAGGGAGATGGCTCAGTGGAATAAGCGCTTCCCTGGCAAGTGTAAGAGCCTGAGTTCAATCCCCGGTTCTGCCAAAAAAAACCAAAAAAACAAAAAAGACCTTATTATAATGTTTAATTTGATTTTGCTGTTTAGAGATCTATCATCAAGACTGAGTATGATACATGGGTATTTACAACTAATATGTGCAGTTGAAAATCAATAGACCTGCTGAGCTGTATAACTAAAAATATTTGACATTGAAAAACAGAATATCATTTTCTTAATCCCCATTTTTCTCATCTGTAGAATGAGAAAGCATTTTCATGCTGTCTCTGTCTAGCTATATCTAATTGTATATACATACACAGATATACTATATAAAATAATATATACTATATAACAATGTATATTAATAACTGACATATTAATATATGTTATATATGCTGTATATACCTCCTCAGACTTTTCTTTTTTATAATAATATTTTCAATATCTTTTTTTGCTTTTCAAGAGAAAAAAATAGTAAAAAGAAATTGACATGCACACACACACATCAGAAATTTTTTTCTTAGGCCAGGTGTGGTGGTCCACACCTATAATCCCTGCACTCAGGAAACTAAGGCAGGAAGATCATTGTAAGTTCGTGACCAGCCTGGGCTAAAAAGTGAGTTCAAGGTCAGTTGGAACTTCATAGGGAATGTCTGTGTGAAAAGGGCAGAAAAAGAAGAAGGAGGAGGAGGAAGAAGAGGAGGAGGAGGAGGATGAGGAGGAGGAGGAGGAGGAGGAAGAAGAAGTAGGAGGAGGAGAAGGAGGAGGAGAAGAAGGAGAAGGAGAAGGAGAGGAAGAGGAAGAGGAAGAGGAAGAGGAAGAGGAAGAGGAAGAGGAAGAGGAAGAGG
>NW_004524582.1:13733075-13751909 GCF_000260255.1 Octodon degus | reverse complement strand
AGAAGAAGAAAGGAAGGAAGGAAGGAAGGAAGGAAGGAAGGAAGGAAGGAAGGAAGGAAGGAAGGAAGGAAGGAAGAGAAGAAAGAAAGAAAGAAAGAAAGAAAGAAAGAAAGAAAGAAAGAAAGAAGAAATTGTTCTTATAGTAAGAACAACATTAAGCAATAGATGCATGAAACAATATTTTTCTGAAATTTCAGAGTTGAATCTTTATACAAATGTCACATATATAAAACCACATAATTTACATATGTGAGGCTTATTATATGTCAACTGGACCTTTAAAAGGCTCTATTATAAAAAGAAAAAAGAATGGCATTCCGTGTATTATCTAAGAAGAATTGAATCAACATTTTCTAGTAAATAATAATGACATTTTTTAGAAAAATAACTTTCTTTTATTTTGAAGAGTAAAAACAAAAGCAAAGACAGAAACAGGGTAACATGCAACAATACATACATTACAGATTTTCAAAACAAGAACACATGACATATATTTTTATTGGCATTTATTTTAAGCTACTGCCTGAACAAGTAAAAACTAGTGACAGACAAAAATTATGCGCTGGCCAGATGGCTTAGCAGACTACAGGTTCTGCAACCACCTGAGTTTGATCCCAGTCCTGTCATGCGGGCCCCACCCACTGGGCATGCTGAGACAGTGATTGAGACTGGGCATGGTAGTCCAGGCCTGTAATCCCAGTGCTTGGGAGGCTGAAAAACAGGAGGCTCATGATGTGTCTGATCTGTGTAGTGAGACCCTGTAGACACTGTATTAAAATATATATATTTTTTTAAAAATTAGTCCTTTACCAGCTAGTCTGCTACCTAGCACTTAGTAGCCTTGTCTATATACATAAATAGCTTGGAGATAAAGCTGCTGCCTGTTGAATTTTATTTACTATTATTTACAAAAAAACCCATAATCTTTTGAGCTCTGCTGGTATGTGCTTATTCATCGCTTTCAAAATAATTAGTAGTTTGATCTTGACCTGCCCAGATCTCCCAGCCTGCATAGAGGTGAGGACACAGAGATGCAGCCACCCAGTGGTGAAAGAAGAAAGCAGGTCTGTTTGCCTGCCAAGAAAGGTCTGGAATAAGCACCATCCTTATCTCCGTGGCTGAAAAACAAAATCAGGACATTAAAGAGAAGAAAAATCAGTCAAACCAAAAATAAAAACAAAGTGAGTTTCTCTGAATTCAATTGTATCTTGATAGACTACCTTCAGCGAAAATCATCAAGCAGAGGGGAGGTAGCACACAGAATACTGTTGAGAAGGGGAAGCACACAGGGTGAAGAGCAAACACAGAAGAAGAAACAGGAAAAAGAGGAAAGGTGAAACTGCTGCTTGTGGTTTGTGACCAAAAAAAATTTATACCTTTTAGAATTCCCAGGCAAAATCTCTGCCCATGTGCCAACTGTGTGAATTCAGGAAGGAAAAGAAGCAAATGTGTAGTTACTGAAGACTAGTCTTTATTGAACATCAAGGAAATTAAAGCAAATTCTTTTTCTTTACTTTGAATTATCTAGAAAATTGTCTCAATGATTCATTTCTCATTGTGTTACTAACAGAGCTCTAGTCAAATGAAAAATTGGTCCAGTTCTTTGTAATTATTTTATGTCTGCATAACTCACATAGATATCTTGAATAACATACATATTTGCAAATATTTATACCCTATATTAGAGAACTTCGTGAAATGTAAGAGAAGAGAAAGGGGCAGCATTCATTAAAAGTAGTGCATTAATCAGTTTTCTGTAACTATCATAAAATGCCAAAGAGTGCATCTTGCATAAATAAGGGAAGCAGAGCTCACAGTTCTGGAGATCCAAGGGCACGAAGCCCACGTCAGCTTGGCTTTGATGAGGGTCTTACAGCAGAGGGCACCACAATGGTTGGAAGGCCTACAAAGGGGAGGCTTTCCGTGCTGACACAGGAAGCCAGAGAGAGATAAGGAACCAGCCTCACTCTATTGTAACCACTCATTTAAGTAGATCTATGCAGGACCCCAAGCAAACTTCTCCTTTGAAGTTGATGCCTGTATGACACCTACAGGGCAGTAGGCCACATCTTAAAATTTTCACCCTACCTTCCAATGTCACCCGCTGAGGACCAGCCTCCCAGAAGGAGCTCTTGAGGGAATCCAGTCAAACAATATCCAAACCAGAGCAGCATACAATCCAAAAGTGCCTAATGGAATTTCCCTATATTTACAGACTGTATTTTTAATAAGGAATTTTCCCCCTAGTACCAGGGATCAAACTGGGGACCTTGCACTTGCCAAGCAAGCAAGTACACTGAGCTATCTCCCCTGCCTAAGGGATTTTTTAAATAAAGTTTTGCTTGTATTGAAACTGTAGAACTCTCCTATTCCTCAACACTCTGGTGACATTCTAAATGGCATGTCTTTGTATAATGGTGAGGTCCCAATTTCTTCTCCCTTTTTTCCATCCTCCATCAATAGCAGGAAAGGTAAAATATTGGCCTGGACAATGCCAAAGCAATGGAGAAATGCCTTTAGTTATTATTAGCAGAGCAAATGAAGAAACTGCACACCAGATGGGTGTATATTATCTATCCAACTAAAAAAGTGTCTTGTTAACAGAGATAAATGCTCTAAAATGGCAGAACATTTTCTTGCAATTTTAAAAAATAATAGCAGCAATATTTCAGAGGCTAATTCTGCAATTTTTTTTTCAAGGTTTCTGCTAAAAACCCCATCTGATATTGATAGATACATTTCTAGAGTGTTCATTGGCACATTCATAAATATATGAAGTTGAAAGGGGATTTTTAAAAATCCCAACTATAATAAACACTCTTGAAAGCTTGATGATATGCTATGAATGGCTGGTGGCATCCAGTAGGGCTGATTATGTTTTGTTCATTCTTTAATTAGCATTGTCAAAGCAAAGCAGAGGTGACATGGTACACTGAGCTGTGCCCATTCCTGTCTGTGTGACCTTGAACATGCCAAGCTATGTGAAATCACACTTGTCAAATCTTTAAGAAGAAATATGCCACAAAGGATTTCTATAAGAATTTTAGGGGATTCTTTTAAGTATTTTTTTTTTTTGCTCCATGGAAGTTGCCATGTTCATGTTCAATTCTAATGAGTAATATGTGTACAATGTGTTGGGTGGGTTTATCTCCTCATATAAAAGAACATCTAGCTTTCTGCATGCTAATGTTTTTTCCCTCTCTCAATGTTATGAGTGCATTGCTCCACTTGCTTAAGAGAATGAAACAAAATCTCTCGTACAAATACATAATAAATATTATGCCCCCCTTCTGTAGTCCTTGGCCTAGTTCAATCTATGTTACAGTTAAACTTAAAATCCATTATGTATATGAAAACATCACCTTCATTTGCATTCAGCTATATCTGTAGGCAAAAGAGGTTATTTACTAGAAGAAAAATACAATTAATTTCTGATATGTTTTATTTTATTTGGAAAGCCTCCTTTCTCCAGGAACATAACAATGACTTACTGATTTATAAAGTGCTATACTTTAGAGGCAGTCAAAATACTTTCCATACAATTATGATACCTTGTATTTCTAATCTCAGCAATACCTCGCTAGAACATAAAAATTGCCTTCAGAGAAGCTTAGGGCCTTTTTCTGTTTATGTCACCTCAATTGCCCTTGTAGCCACACAAGAGCCTTGAATGGATTTTAATCTTCCCATTTAGCATGTAGTTAGTTAGTTTGTTTAATTACTAGGAGTACTGAAGGTTACAAGTGACTTATTAGCTTGTCAAACCCAAGAGAAACTATAATGCTGTGTGTGACACTCTAGGGATAAAAGGAAGAAGGAGGTGTCTCTCTGGGAGTTTGCAGGCTAGCTCTAAAAAGCCTAGACCTGTACAAAGAGCCCAGGATACCTGAGCATTCAAGCCAGAGATACAGTAATGTTCATACCAAGTCAGACAACTCAAGAAAAACAAGAAGATCATGTTGCAGACTCAACCCATAGCTGAACCATTATAGGCCCCTTTGTTCTGAATTTTCCGTTCTTCAGTGGAACTGTCAGAAGAAGTAGTTCACTTGGACAGAGAGGACTTACTATATAGAAAAGATACATCTCAACTGAACATAGAAGCTGACATGGATAGTAGCTGTGTTCAACTCATCTCTCTTAATCCATAGTATGAAGGAGCTCTGACATCAGTTGGGCCTGTTGTAGTATTTAACATGATTAAATGTATCTTTGAAGTGAAGATGCCATGTATTTGTTCTCTGAGCAAGAAAAGGCTTACTGAAACTGAATTCTTCCCTCCTTGACCTTAGTGCTTAAAGTGGGAGCTGCCATGTTTTATAGTGCTTCACTTGCCTCCTCATTCCAGGACAACCCATGCATGCTCCTGAGATGTTAAGTTTCAGATCATAGAGAGGGTGTTTCAGTCTCCCTCTTGTGGTCAGAGCCCAAAACTTGTGAATCTTGTTTGCCAGAGGCTTCCCCAGAAATGGAACATTGGTTGAAGACATATGGCGATAGACTGAGATGCAGACAGATATATATACAACTTGGAATAGAGTTCCACATTCAAGTTGATGACACAAATTATTCCTGATGCTAGGATGGATCCCACCTTCATCTCTTGTTTGGTTGTCCAACTTCATGCCAGTTGTATACATTGGTCCATGATTCTGCTATACAAAACTTCTGATTAGTTTTCTGATATTTGCAACCAACCTATCTAGTTACCAAGATATGATTTAGCAAGCTCAGTTTTCTCTTATACAAAGATGGAAATAGCAAGCTTATAACACCCTCCCTGATGGCATAAGTGTATTATGCTTTTACCATTGCAAAACACTTTCCTTTGACATTCTGGCTTAATTCATTTCAGTTCTCTAGGCATTAATTTCCTTATTGATGAAATGGTCATGGTAAACAGATCAGAGCTACTAAAAAGGAGGTCTGCATGTCCCCCCACCTGGTGGCTCTGTATGCTGATTCACTCTAGCACTCTGCTTCAGAAGCCTTGTCAATACCAGGGTGCACAAGATGCAATTTACCTTTTATTCCCCGACCTCGAAAGATCTGTGACTACTATGATATCCTTCCTAACAGTCCCGTGAATGAGATCAGTCAAGCATGTGTACCATCGATTGGATAAGGAAATTGAGGCACAGAGAAATGTGTGGTTTGCATAATAATGTGGAGCTTGCCTTTGATTCTCCTCCTTCCTTCTCATTCAGATCTGGGAAGGTGGAGGGAGAGCAAAGGGATACTGAGTTCCTTGACTTGAAAAGGGCTCAGATTGGGGTGGGTCCCTGGAATCCTCTGTGCAGTTGCAGTGGAAATTTTGTCTCCCCCTTCCCTACCCCTGCCACAGCCCTGCCCTGTCCCATCAACAGCTGGCTGAACCCCATGTCATAGGAAGAGAAGCCCAGCCAGTTACTGCTACTCTGCACTAAGCTATACCCTGATACACCACACAGCCAAAAGGGTTTAATTTGTGAGTGGGAAATAACAAAAACAAAGGGAAACTTATTCCAGGACCCACTTTTGAACCCAAGCGGAGATGCAAATTTGGGGTCCAACATGCCATTTAGTCAACCATGCAAATTAGCACATGCTCATTTGCCTGGGGCCCTGGAAGAAACCAGAAGGGGAGCCACTAGGAATTCCAATCTGTTGTATTTCTCCTTCAGTTGACTTTTGGTCATATTTTAGTTGGGATTTTTTTTCTGTAGATACCTATGACTGAAATTGAATGCTTGCTTATTTTTGTAACCTGGGCAGTGGGAAGCAGGGGGAACGTAAAGAAAATGAGATACATTGAAGGATAATGAAGTTACATTTTAAGATTAAACTAGGACTAAAAAATAAACACACACACACACACACACACACACACACACACTTCTGAAAGGTTGGTGTGAAAATTCAATCTAAGCTAGTCAACTCCAGATCTAAGAATTTTTTTTTTTTTTTTTTGTCTTTTAAAGGTCACCATTTACCATCATTGTTTATAGGTCCAGGGGTTAGGATGACTGTATTTAGTTGCAATTGTTCAAATATATGCTCTTCATAAAAGCACAAGTCTCACTCAGACAAGGGTTGTAACCCTCATCCACTTCCTGTAGCTCTAGCTGAATTGGAACTATTAGGCCTTATTCACTCATACCTTCTAGTGAAGATTCCATTTCTCATTTATTGGAACAGTGAGTCAAATAAAAGCAAATGTTGCTAAAGAAAACAACATAAAAGGGGTCTTTCGCTAGCTAAAGAAAGCTGAGGATTGATTGAAACTAAGTAGTTGGAAACATATCTCCATCCGTGCTTTCAAATACAAAGGTGGTGGTGGTAGGAGGTTGGGGTGAGGGCCAGAATGGTAGACACAGAGGCAAGGAGAAGAGAAAAAACATTGAAGTGAAGAGACAGAGTCCATGTCTGGCATTTCCTCTGCACTTTAATGCTGTCAGGCAGGCATCTTGCACATCTACCCAGATGAACACATTGCTATTACCAAAGCAAAGCTCTCTTCTAGGATAGATTAAAGAGCTAATAGGTAGAACCAGCTGCAGGAAGCATCTGTTTTCTCATTTTAGGCAGAAAGCCCTTGGAGAACTGGAAAAATACAGATTCCAGAATTCTCAGGGGATCAGAGCCAAGGAGGGAGTTTCCACAACCTTCCAGCCTTTAAGGTACCCCCGGCTCAATGAGACCTTTTAACATGTGACTCTGCACAACAGCTTCACCTTCAAAAACATCACGGGCATGGGGCGACTGGGGGACACAGATCCTGTCCCCAGGACAAACCTTGTTCATTGTCCTATTCTGTGCTCTACCTTGGTAGGTACAAGGGCAGATCCTCATTCCTAGGATACCTTTAGTGGTTACTCCATTACTTATTTTGTGAGGACCTGCAGGTACTATTTCTCAGTCACTCTAGCCTATGCAAATTCATTGAATGACATTTACGTCCAACAGTGCATGTGTAGTCTCTGGAAATTTCTTTAAAGAGAGTCTAAAGTCTACAGTATATAAATTGTGGAATAGAAAAAAAGAGAAGCCATTAATGGCAATGATCGTTAAGCATTAGTGATACATCGAGCAATTTAAATGTAAGATTTCTTCACAGTCACCCTGCCAAGAAAACCCTGCCAGTTTCATTGAAGAAACAAGATTGATTGGAACCTTCCACCATCCTTGGCTGTAGACGTGGGGGTTGAACTCAGTTGTCTTTGATTCCAAAAACTCATGAACCACAAAAAGCATAATCACTTTTAGCACTCTCCCTTCCCACCAAATTCCACTGATAAAGAGCAACAATTGCTGTAATGCAGCGTGGTTTTCTACCCCTTTATGTTTTAGGGATTTCTGTAAGTTTGGAAGTAGTGTTTTTCATGGCACTCCTGCCACTCTTCTATGTGGTAGTAGAAACTGAACCCATAGTCTTCGTACTGAGCTACATACCCTATTCGTTTTATTTATTTATTTCTTTGGTACAGGGTCTTACTATGCAGCTTGCACTCATAGTGATGCTGCTGTCCCAACCTCCCCAGCGCTCGGTTTACAGGCATGTACCACCACAACCAGTGTCGGCAGCCAGTATGGCATGCCCAGGGTTTCTGGGCCAGTTCGGCATGCACTACCTGGGATCAAACTTGGGTTCCTGCACTTGCCAGGAAGGCGCTTAGACAGCTGAGCTATCTCCCCAGCCCCCTTTTCGGTTTTTGCTGCTGCTGTTGTTGTTGTTGTCTTTTGAGACACGGTCACTAACTTTGCTGCATTGGGCTCAGGTTTGTGTACTTCCTGCCTCAGCCTCCCAGTGTTCTGAGTGATTACAAGCATGTGTCATATCACCCTGTCTGTGTTTCAAGTTTTTTAAATCCTGATACAAATGGGGAATGAAACTTATATATGCATATCTATTATATGTCTGTGAATGCGTATTTATCACTAAACAGTAATTGATCTTGTATATGCAGTGCAATCTGATAGGTTCTAACATACATTTGTACCATGTTGGTATGAATTCTCTGGTGCCCAGTAGTTAAAAGTTATCAGCAGGAGGCCAAACTAGCTGGGGCCATAGCTGCATAAAGACACTTACCAGATGCAAGGACATGTTAAAGCTGTTTTACCTATGAAAGTAGTACCGACTTTCTAGAGATGTGTGTAGTTTAAATGAATACTACATGAAAATCACTGGTGTAAATATTATTCAGTAAACATCATTTGATTCTGTTCAGTGCTTTAGAGCAGCATGAGACGTTGCAGGAGCAACTTACAACAATTGCCATGCACGCATGTTCAAAAGTGTTTTCGGTATCATGTGTGTGGTATCATGTGCTTAGTATATCTACAAATTATAGAAAATGGTGAAAACAATTATAGGAAGAATAGAAATGTGGAGAATATTTAGACAAATGAGAAGAAAAAAATCAGATAAAAGATCAGATAACGACTTTTATGGAGACAATTTTTTTCTGCTGAGATCAGGACTTTAATAATTTCCTTTTGTAATTTCACATAAATATATGTGTATTTTTCTTCGCTCTTATTTTAGACTAGACTGCATCCTCTTTTCAGGATGAGATTGTGCCTATTAATCCACAACAGTATTTTCTTGGCCTACATTCACGACTTCTACATAGAAATCACTCAATTACCCCTTCCTGAATAGGTAAACAAATGAATGAACAAGAATGATTAGTTTATTTGTATCCATATGTCAGAGTAATTTTTCAGTTTAGTAGTAACTATAGACCAGTAGACTCATTATTGTCAGTGAAGCGAACTAAGAATTTTTCCAAGACTATACTGTTTTTCAGGTCGTGCTCATGTCTACAAAATCTGTACTTTCTGACTACTTACTATGTACTTTCCAAGCCTTAAAAGCAAAAGGCAGACATGGAGAATTTTCACCTTTGTATATGAAACATCATTCTAGGCCTGTGGCAGCTCTCAAGAACTCAAAATTCCCATGACAAAGAATCCCCTGCTAAGCATGAATTTTCTAGTCACCCTTGTTATCCAGTCCCTGAATTCCCACTCTATCCCCAATTGGTGGAAGGACAGAAGTTGAATGGAATAATGCCATCTCGGATGTCTATTTGGAGGACTTAGGCCTTACTGAGTGGGCAACAGTACAGCAGAAAAGAGGCAGTAGGAGGAAAGTGCTCATCTATGTGAGCAGAACACATTGCATTCTGCTGAACTTTCCACCTTCTCTTCATGCCCAGTGGGCAAAATACCCTTAGCCACTCTCATTTACATTTCTCTTAGAAGACAAGCAAGAAAATCACTAAGTTGGAATTGTCCAAAGCATCAAAGTGTCATGTTTCAAGATAGAATGGTCCCAGTTCACCTATGGGACAAATGGTAGGAGGACCAAGTTCTCCGTGATAACTCACTATTAAGCATTACAGAACGTGTGCTGCTTCTCTAAGGTTGTGCTCAGCAAAACAGAAGATGAGAAGCAAAAGAACAAGTCTTGTTTAAAGAGTTATCAAGCTGTCTAAGTATGAAAGAATTGACTGAAATCTAAAAGGCAAACTCTGGGGATTAAGACCTCCTCTTATTCATTTCTTCTGTCTTGCAAATAGCAAGCAAATGTCGTGACTATGCAACGATTAGGCTGAAGTGTAACAAGAACAAGCTAAACCTTTGAAGTTGGACAGATTCAGACCTCAACTTAGTCATTTCCTAGATATGCAGCTCTGCACAACTTGCTTGATGCAAATGTTGGTTTTCCTAACTTCCATCTTAATAGCAAAAACTTTTGAATAGTTAGTGCACATTGGTAAAATGTCTAGGGCACTGCCTGGCAAAGCGCAGCAGCCCAAAAAAAGAGTTCTTCCCTTATGATTGCTATTTAGATGGTGTTTTAGTTCATGCACAGCTTAGGTATGAGGAACCACAGAGGAGAAGGCAGAGCACAGTCCTCATGTGGACCCAGAAGCAGATATAGGAGAAATCCTCAACTCAGATGTGCTCTTTCAGTTTCTTTTCCATTCATATTCACGTGGCTTAGGCTTTACTCTGCATCTCCTGAGTGACTCTGATCCATTGCATTATCTTAAAGTCAGCCTATTTTGTATCTTAAACAAATGCTCAGAATTCCCAGTCTAACCAGCATGGTGCTTACAGTGGGGTGCTAGAGAAGGGTTAAAGCTCTCAAGCAGGAAACAAGATTTATAGACAGAGTACACAGATCCTGAGCTCTGATAAATGATGAGTTCGAGTTGTGAACTATACTAGCCATATGCCGTAAGATGAGTTTATCTTCATTAACAACAGATTAAATTGTGGATGTAATCTACATGGTTGTTTTAAGAATCATATGACATAATGTTTAAGGTGTTTAACACAGTCCCTAGCAAGGAATAATTACCTAAAGCCTGCATATGATGTTTTTTCACCTTTATAGTTGATATTAGAACCCTAATGTTGGGTGTCACCATTTTCTTGCATATCCATTATAAAAAGTACTCTAATTCCATCCACACTGCTTCATTTAACACTAATATTTTTCAACTTTCTTAATCATGAATCTTTTTAGTTTGGAAGAATTGATCATTTCTGTCATTGGATCCCAGAAACTCTCACCTCCTGAAATTGTAGCTTTTCTTCTTGAGAAAAAAAAAAAAGAAAAGAAAAAAAGTAACCTTCAGCAACATCCATTATCAATTGTGGCAATACTTATCCTTTGAAAGCCTCTGGAGGGCACGATCACTGTAATTTGTTCCTAAATTTCATCTGACTTGTGATTCCAATTTAGTCAGAATTATGAAGTGTCCCTTCAAATTAAGTAAACCATCGCGGCTCCTACGATATCTACAGGGTGACAGTATATCCATTTGCCGTTCTCTGCAGGCTGCAGTGAAACTCGAGATCATCTGTCATGGCCCCACAGCTGGTATTGCTGCCCTTGATCACTACAAATAAAATCTGTTGGTGGAGAGGAAGGATCATCAATGGGCAACGTTAACTTCCAAAAATGGTCCTACCCTTTGCAGATGGTGGTGGTTACATATTGTGATATCGGCAGCACCTAGTCCCAAATAAAGATATGAAAAAGAGAAAACTAAGGTACTGCATCACCACATATGAGTTATCATATGAGAAGGTGTAAGTTAAGCACACTGAGATTCCACGTTGTTTAAAGATAGTGACCAAAGAAAGAAGTATCTGATGTACTTCTCCAGGAAAGAAGTGCTCCAGTCTACCTTTTCATATGCTAAGCTGATGGAGCGCACATTGCCATACGTGAGGGACGATAGAGTGCTTCTACTCTATGTGGACTCACTGAACATCTATTGTTTCTATCATGTAATTATTTCTATAATCCTATTAAAAAGTATTATCTAGATTTTTATTTTTTTTAATTATGTATTATTTATTTATATGGTACAGGGTCTTGTTACACAGCTTGGACTTGTTGTGATCCTCCTGTCTCAGTCTCTCCAGCACTGAAATTACAGGTATGCACCATCACGCCTAGTTTCTGTGGCTGACACTGCGTGTCTGGGGTTCCGGGGCCAGCATGCCACGTGGTATGGAGGACTGAACCCATGTCCTTGTGTTTGCCAGGAAGGTGCTTAGACTGCCGCACTATCTACCCAGTCCAGTTCTTCCAATATAATTCTTTTTTTATTTTTTGAAACTGTTTCATTGCTATTTATTATTTTTTCTCATTAAAATGAATTAAAAAAGATTATCTGGATTTTTAAAACAAGTGTGTGGAAATTCAAAGAGGTTGAGCAGCCTGAAAAGATAGTTTCAATTCAATTTTGAATTCAATAAAATTTTGTAAATATTTATTTTTAAATTCTCTCAGACATTTCCCAGTGAGCATGGCAGGAGGCAATATAGACTAGTGGTGGTGCCAGTGGGATCAACTCAGTTGCTTCTTACATTCACTTTCTTCTTTGCTGCTTTCTAGCTGTGTGCAAACTTGAGGAAGTAACCGCATTGAGCCCAGCTTTCTTCATCTGTTGAAGAGATATAGAAATACCTACCTGGCATAGTTTCCATGAAGATAAGACAAGATGGCTTATAAAAGCAAAGTACATTGCCTGGCACAGCATGTACTCAATGTCTCAACATTGCTATTGTCACTGCTGTTTTATTACAAAGCTACCTTGTAAGTTAGGGAAACCTAAATAAGTTGTTAGATTACATATTATTTGTTAAAAGAATAAGAATGGGCCAAACGCTGCTACTCCAGGACAAGGAAAAGGAACTCCATCAAACGCCTCATCCAAAATTATAGAGAACATTCTGGAAAATAGGAATGTTAGGTAGACCAGCCCTATGATACTGCAGAGAACCATACAGAAAACAGAGGGTGAGAAGAAGAGCTCTTATCTGCCCATGTTACATAATTTTTTTGTTATTCATTATTGAAAATATCAGAAGGGAAAACTTTTCCTATATTCAGTGACTTTGTGTTTGCTAAGAAAAATCCAATGGACAGAAGAAGCCACCCAAAACTACTTTACAGGTGCTTGTCATCTCAATACTTTTACTATGAATTAGCTTCTCCTGTTCTTCCATGGTAATTCTACCCATCCCACTCTGTCTCATGCTAAAGATGAAGCATTCATGTGAACGTTTTGGCTCTTCTTTCATTGTACCTAAAGTCCAGTCACTTCCTTTCTTGAACAAATGGTTCAGATGCAGACCCCTACCAAGCCAACCTGTTCTACTAACAAGACTTTCTTTTCCCTCTTCCTTGGGGAAACGTGCTCCTGAGGTACGTGCAGCAACTTTCTATCCTTTACCTTTGATAGATTTCATGTAGCCAAAGGATGAGAGAAAAAAATTTAAAAATTAAAGTGTGATTCAAAGCCAAGAAGGTTGGCTAGAAGTGCTCTTAACATACAGCCCTAGGATCCTCCATGGTCTTGCGCCTCTCCAGCCTGAGACTCTGAGATCGTGAGACTCCTGTAGCTAATATTTTCTCATCCTTTTCTGGGGTCCATTGTGTTCCTTCTTTCTTTCTTAGCCTCCGCCTTCCTTTTTTCTCATTTTCTTAGATAGGATCTGATTGTGTAGTTTTGGCTGGCCTTGAGCTCACTATGTAGCTTGGTCTGGCCTCAAACTCAATGGTAGTCTTTCTGCCTCAGCTTCCCAAGAGCTAGGATTACAGGTATGTTCCACCAGACCTATTTACCTTCCTTTTTACTTTAGGCATTACATACCTCCTCAAATCATTGATATGCTTCTTCTTTTGGGCACTTGACTTTTTTTCCATTCTTGACCTGGCCACTTTTCCTAAGCTTCCTTATCCCTGCCATTTTTTTCTTCCCATGCAAACCTTTATTTGGGATTGCTTCTAAAGCTAATTTTCAGCTTCTGAAAAAGTCCTATAGGAAACCAGATAAGCTTGGAAAGAAAGTCTTGACATTTAAAGCATCCTGGAATATTGGTTCCTATCCCTTAGACACTTGTCTTTCTCTTCTTGGTAGAGGAAGGCTGAAGTGGAGAAAAGAAGGACACAATATGCCTGCTGACGTTGGTCTTATGAGACTGGTATTTTCATGGGAACAGGCTGTTTGTTCACAGATAGGGCCCTTGGGGTGCTTTCCATCAGTGGTTGCTGTGGAAGCTGAACAACACCACGGGCTCAGATGCACCTCTCCTTTTCCCCATTTCGCCTTCCCCTCCCTCCTTTGCCCAGACCCTAGTTACCAGGAAACAACAGCAGACCAAAATGTTATGTTGACTTCTTTGTCAGTGAAAAAACTCATTTGCAGTAGTTAAGCCTCTGTTTGCAGAATTAAATAGGCCACTTCCATTTCTAAATACCCTGCTCTGTCAAAGCCCAAGATGGATGAATTGGCTCTGCACTCAATCAGCCTTGATGTTGACTGTGTATGTGACCCCACAAAGTCCCATACAAAATGCAGGTCTTGCCTTCTTGAGCAGCAGTTGGTCAGGAGTCCCCCATAGGTGATACCAAGGCAAGGCAGATGAGAAGGGGTTAGAATGAATGAATGCTTAGCTGTGTACTTTCTATCTGCCTATGGATAAAATAAACCCATGGCCTTATAACCTAACATCCAAAGCAGTGTCACACTGTCTGATAGTTTGTACCCTTTCTGTTTTTCCTTTCCTTTCCAACCTAGTCTATTTGAACTGAGCAAACCCTATTTTTATACCACTGTCTTGATACCAACTGACCTCTTGTATTTCAGACTATAAACTGGGAGTTTATTATGCCACACCTGAGTCTTTCTGTATTTGGCTGAGGGTATATTGGCCACAGCTAGAATTAGCCTGAGGCTAACTCACATAGGCCTAACATTAGAAGATATCCTGAATTTGATCCTTTGGACTCTGGATTTTGCTAGGCAGAAAATTTTGCCAGAGGCTTTGCCTTTTAATGGGGTTTTTTAGTAGTTTAAGGGAATACATAAGCGGAAATGTTTTAAAGCAAATCATCGTGTCAGTGGGTCAGATCCTGAGAAACTGTGCCTTTTGCGTGATGTCCCGCCCACTTCGTCCCAATCCATAGAGAAGGTGGGAGGGAGGAGCAAGGCTGCTATAACCTCGTGCCAGTAAAATACAATGACTAAACAATTTAAAGACAATCACAAGATCCTAGGCAGCGAGGCCTCTCTGTTTTAAACGACTGTGGTTTCATTTACACATTTGCTCATAGAAGGCCAAAAGTCTATGATGGATCACGCAAGTCAGAGGAAACTAATGGTTCACCATGGCCTGGTTAATAGTTAGACAAGCTGTTCATGTTTGATTAGGGTTTTCTTTTCCACTGTTATAATTGTATGATAATTAACTCCACAGACTTACATCTCATTTGGGGGAAATCTGTACATTTGGAAGTTTCAGGAGGAACAGATTCCACATGCCTAGAAGAAGTCTGAAATTACACTGTGAGTCTCCCACTCAGCAGTAAAGATTGGACTAGAAGGTGTGTGCCCCACGAGTCTCTGGAAGAGCCGGGTTTCCTTAGTTCTGACTTCTTCCACAAGTTCCATGCACAGAGTGCTCTACCCTGACATCTGTTGATAGATTAGAATTGCCCAGTGGCAAACAGCATGGACATGTAATGCAGTCTGACTTTGAGGCTCAACTTGGGATGGAGCACTCAAGGTTACCATAAAGAACAAGCTTCCCTTACTGCAGGCACCACCCCATGATTAGATGTTTTACATAATGGACAGAAATTCTCTTAAAGCAGATGGCAAAATGTGACAGTGGGCATCCAAATTAAGCCGTTTATAAGTTGGCCACACTGATACCCACAGAGATCCCTTCCTGCCTCTGACTCCTACACTCGCATCTCCCCCCCACATCACAGCTAATAATCATTTGCAGCTTCGTGGTTACGCTAATTTCCTGAACCACTTATATCTTAAAGGAGAGCTAAGACACTTGTGAGCAAGGGACCATCTTGGTAGCCTGCGAACCGCGTCACTTCAGCACTAGCCTGTGCAGCCTGATGTGCATGGAGATTCACTCTTCAGCTTCCACTTCAGGAACACTTTGACTCCTTTCCTAAGATGCCACTCTTGGCCCTGAGCACTGTCAAGCTGTCTCTGTGCTGATATCCAAAACTTTCAGACTTACCAAAACACAGGACTCATATTAAGACTATTGTCTTTGTCTCACTACCATCCTTGGAAGATCAGGATTACGCGGGTACAGCTGTATCCTTCGACTCCAGCACCATGCCTGGTGGACAGTTTATTCTCAATAAAGAATTTAGAATGTAGAAATAATGAAATACATATCCATATTTCTTTTAAGAAAAAAAAAGAATTACCACTAAAATTCTGTACCACTTCTATTGTTTTTTTACTAATTTTATTTTCTTTAAGAAATAAGTAAATAATAATAATTTAAGCATCACTGATAAACAGAATATGACTATGGATCTATCTCCCATCTTAACTGACAGATGTTTTTCGACAAGTTTCATTGATCCTAACATATTAGGACTTAAAAAGGCAAACATATTCTTTAAGATGTCAGCATGGGCTCTCAGAACAAGGTGGGATTAGGTAAAGACAAGAAAATTATAAGATTTCTGAAAGGCTAGTGCTGTTTTGTGCAAAGAGGTGGATCTCAAATTATCATCCCTCATTATTATCCCTGGCAAAAGTGTACCTTTTTCCCATGAATCCTTGCATCTTAAACTCACTGATAGGACTGACAATTAAAACAGGGTTCCTATTATCTGAGGGAGAATTCTAGAGACCTAATAGCCCTCAGTGAAATACTTGATTTGGGGAAAAGGAATATTCTAGATTCTCTTCCTATCACACCATCTCTTCGGATACATTCACTCTTACCCATTCCCATCCTGTCCCATTAGGAAAGCTTCCTTCCTTTTGTATCCAAATCTGGATGCAAATTTCTCTCTTTATTTCTTCATGTAATAACTGAAATAGACTGACATTTCAGACACTTAAAATTATGGCAATATACCCAGAACCAATGCAGGATATATAGTTCATCTTCCCAAGTGTGTCTTATTGGAGACAGCCCTGGGAATGCAATGAAGTGCCTTCACAGCCCAAACTCCCCCTTCCCAACACAAGCGCATACTCACAAGTGTCTGGCACAGTCACAGCCAGCCATCTCCATAGTTCTTTCCTCTCTGCCTGGCTGTGGTCCATGTTGCCTAAGGATAGCCTCTTGTCTCTACAGCATGTCTGTGTTGCTCCACTCATTCTCTAGGTGCCAATACATCTCATGGCATCAGCTGCTGGTTCAAAACTTGTAGATACTTAGAGCGTTCCCCTTCAGTGTACTGGTGCTAGAGCCTGAGCTGGAACATTGGTAATTTGCCAGCAGATCTCGAGTGTGATCAGAGCATGCCTTTGTGATCTGGAGCAATTGAATTATCCCTCCAGATTATCATCAATTCTCCACCGGCCTGGAGGATTTGAATTGATTTACTAAAGGGAATGCCATCACTTACATAAGACAGAAGTGCTGCTTGGCTTACCTGCCCAACTACACCCACTACAGTCACCAACACACACTTACAGTGGGCATGGGCAGTGCTGTTTAGAGATACACTGAGCTTATAGCACTAAATTGATAGTGTATACAATGTTTTCCTGATCTTTCTACTAAGCTAAAGGAGTGTTCATGTTAACCATTTAATTACCTGTAGTAGTGAACATCATATTCTCTACATCCTTGCTTGTGCTTTCTCCTCTTTAAAAAGCAAGAGTCCCTTAATGTTGGAGATTATGTATTTTCAATTTTTTTTTTCATTTCCTTTGCTAAACACAATCAGACTCAGTAAAGAATAAGCAAATGATCGTGTAGATAAAGTCTGACAAAGTAACGCTGCTTTCTATAGCAAATACTGTTTAAATATAGATTAAGGATAACACAAGCAAATTCACTGTAAGGGGGTTTCCTGAGTGTATCTTGGAAAGTTTTTTTATAAACACAGGCTTGAAAATGAAATATTGGCTTTGATTCCTGTCCCTATCACTAAGTAGACATTATCTTCAGCAAGTTATTAACTTTGTGCCAGTTCCTTCACCAAAAATAGTGATAATTATACTTATAAGGCTGTTGACAAACTAATGTTTATAAAGACCTCAGCACAATCCTAGCACAGTGGGCACTCATAGAAGAAAAACTTTTGCTGTTGTCGTTAATGTATCATTGTCAAAATACCAAGCATGACTAAGCTGAAGAAGCTTCTCATTAAGAAATGCCCAGAAGTCTAAGCAACTCATTATCTGAGGCATCCATCTGCAGGTATGGGAAGTCCAGAGCACAGACTAAAGTTCACAATGAAATATCTAATATGGAGACGTTGACAAAGGCTACGGCGTTATATTGGCAGAACTGAGCATTTTGAATGAATGGCACCATGGGAACTCAGCTTGTAAGGAAAAAGAGCTATGATTTATGGCCCTTTAGAAAATTCCTACTCTCAGAAACGGGCACCAAGTTGTCCTTTGCAGAATGGTGGGTCCAGGCTAAGTCTCCTTTGATACAAGACATATCTGGAGTCTTGGAACACAATAGAAAAGTTAAGGAGAACAAAAGCAGATCAACAGCGACCAGTATTACACAAATCATCTAGTGCTGAAGGATTGGCCATAAGATTGGGGTGAGGGTCAAAGCTAAAGCTGGACAAAGAAAAATCTTGTGTCACCAGAGCTTTTTCGTATGACAAACACTTGCGGCATCTATCAAATTGAAATCATGTTCAAGGTGAAGTCATGTTTGCATGACCAACAACAGTACATCAATCAAAATCTATATCCCAGCTCAGGGTGTCATAAGAAATCAGAAATACATGATGGTATCAAATGCCTGTAGCTGAATGATACCATAGAAAAAGAAGATTTTGAAAGAACTGTCATTTTTAAAAAGTTATGGACAGGGCTGACCAGATAGCTTAGCGGACTAAGCATGGGGTTCGATCCCCAGCACTATGTGCTGCTTTGGCTCCATCCCTGGACCCACTGAGCTGACCACGGGGTCTGGGCATGGGGGCACATGCCTGTAATCCCAGTGCTAGGGAAGCTGAAAACAGAATCACTACGAGTCTTACATACATCATTTTTCAGGGTTAACTTGATCCAAAGAGACAGGTCTCAAAATGTATTCTTCGCAGTCTTAATCAAAAGAGATCTAGGAATAATCCAGAAAAGAAATAAGTTTCTAGGCACAAGTAACTAAGAACTGTTTCAGGCTTATGTCTTTTTCTGGAGTTATGGTAGCATGTTAATGACCTGAGAAGGCCTGATAAATATCATGCTTACACATCATGTACCTCGGTAGTGTCCCAAATTTTCTGATCAAGAAGATTATGGGGCCAAAGAGGAAAGTGATCGATGACATAGAGTGGGCCTAAGGAGAGTCACA
>NW_004524582.1:13675200-13732213 GCF_000260255.1 Octodon degus | reverse complement strand
GATTTGTTCTAATGGTGTTTGTAAATAGGATATCATGTCCGCATCTTGTACGCAATTAACCACTAGGAAAAATGCATGCAATATGTTAATTATTGAAACTGTCCTACCTACCAATTTGATTTGAAACTGTCTCATTGCTATTTGTTTATCAATAAAATTATGGGAGAAAAAAAATATCATGCTTACAGTGATTTAATCTAACATTGCCCAGTGTGCGAGGGCTGCCGTTTTCTTCTCATGCCATTTCATCTGCTGTGCAAAAAATCCATAAAAACCTCATCCAGGATTGTCCCTATTATAACAACTGCATGCTTTTGACTCTCAGTTTTGTCAGTTGAGATACAAAGAAACAAACTGCAGCATGGAAACATAGAGATCAAATAAAGCTATGTAAGGTAGTCATGAACAATAGCACCTAGCATGCTACTTAGTGTATACAGACCATGGGAGTTAACAAGAAGGTTTCCAAGACTAATGGTAGCTAAAAATAATAAATAACATGCTATGATGATGAATGTTATCTTTGAGATATCAGCACTGTATTCTTTGGGTTATTTGAATTCATATATTTTTATATCTGTACCCTCTATTCTAGAATGATTGTCTTTAGGTACCTCTTACCTAAGTCTCACGTCATGAAAAAGACTATTAATCATATCTTAATCTCTCCTCATATCAGATATTTCTGATCATTTTTCAGTTCTGAGTTTATAGCTCCTCTGTGGTTATCCACTTGCTACCCTACTTCCTTACAGAATGGCACTATTTTGAATGGAAAACTTGAAAGAAAGAAGAAAAAGAAAGAAAGAAAGAAAGAAAGAAAGAAAGAAAGAAAGAAAGAAAGAAAGAAAGAAAGAAAGAAAGAAGAAAGAATAATTTGCTTGTTTTGTTTTCTTTTGATTGAAGAATCAGGTCAAAGAAATCTTGAGGTCAAGGTTTAAACAAAAATAAAAATTTAAGATACCCTTTTTCCAGCATACAAAGTGATGTCAAAATATATGGTGAACACTTAAATTTTTAAAATTCAGTATAATAAATGGTGCATCATCATTAATCCACTTCAACATGCACAACCTTATTTCAAACACATTTATTTCATAATTCTTCCCACATTCTAGAGCAATTTTGGAAGTTTTCTTTTGTAAGTGTCTCTATGAAGTGTAATATAAAACATAGTGAATGCTGCTTCTCAATGGTATTTAGTGCAAAGGGAGGCTAGTAGAAATATTTCAGTGTGTCTTCACTTACCTGGTTCATCAAATCTGGCTCTGTATGTCTTCTGGATCTTCCTCAAAGCCAAAATGACTGTGAAAGTTTTAAATGTTTTAAAGATTCAATACTTTGAGGGATCTCCAACAGTACCAAGAGTCACTCACAGAAAGGACTCCTGGTATGGCTTTAAAGAATGATGGAATAAGTGTGCTTGTACTGTATGGAGTGAGCTTTCGGGGAAATTAATGTCAATGTGTCTTTTACTGCAATATGCTTTTTTATTTTGCAATGCATTTTTTAAAATTTAAACATTCACTGTATTTTTCGATCATACTTCTTATTTTTCCCGTTGTAAGTCTTTCCAAAGACTGAGTTGATGAAAGTCAATGTGTAATGTTTCACATTTCCAGGCTTCTCTCCCAGTCTGGGACTCTTTTTCCTCCCATCCCTTTGACATCTCCAACTATATATCAACACCAAATTCTTGACTGAATCATTGACTGCACCTTGGCTACCAAATTCTTTCTCCCATGATTAGTCAGTAAATGCGGTGAACAGCAATCCAGCTTTATCCTTGTGCAGCCAGAAGTCTTGAGGTCATCTTGGACTTCACGATTTCTCTAATATACAACTTCTAATTCAGCAGTGAGGCCTGTCATGTCTACCACTAAAATAGAAGCACTCAACTATTTTGCAAGCCAACAGTATCACCTAACCCCCTTAATATGCTGTTCTCTCAGCAGGTAAAGCCATACTCATACCTAGTGATACTTCTAGTATGCTACTCTTCCTATGCAAAGCCTTCCAACAGCTTCCTGCTCATTCACAGTAAAGCCCAAGTCTTCACTGTGGTGCTCGGGAATCTGTGCACCCCCACCACACCTTGTCACATTTCTAACTCTTCTTCCGCACTATTTCTCTACAATCTCTCCTCTTTTTTGAATGTTAACAGAATGCATTTATTAAGTTTTACAAGAAAGATCTAAAAGCTAATAGAAGCAAAACAAGTACAGTTAACAATAGTTTAAGAAATACAATGTCTGTTTTTATCAGAATTAGATTCTTTTTAAGTATTTGGTTATAGATGTGCTTTTATAGGTGACTAATTTTGAAATGCACCATGCTTAGGCATATCTAATTATCCTAATAGAGTTAGGAGTCCAACTGAAAACATTTCTGTTATTGCAAACAATATGGATTTTTGAGGAGTTATAGGGGGAGCAGTACATTATGGTGTTTTCCTGATCTATAATCTTTGTTCTTCTTGATCACTCAGTAACAACAAATTTCTCCTAACTCACAGTGAACATTCAGCGATTAGTACATATAGAGAACTTAGAGATGCATTTTCTTCCCACTGTTTCTTAATATTGTGTTACTACTTCCTGGACCCTTAGGTCTTTGTTGTTGTTTTGTTTTGCTTCTGTTTATATCTTCTCCACATCATGTGTCATTGGTCCACTGGTACTATTTTTTTCAGAGCTTTCAGCAATGTTCCTAGCTCAGTGAATTTTCTTGATTTCCTCTTCTTAAGTATTCTTAACAGCTGTGGGGTAGCGCTGGCCAGGTAGCTCAGCAGACTGAAGCGCCTGCTTAAGTAGGCACAGCAACTGGATTAGACTCTCAGCATGCCATGACACCCACCCCTGGGACACACTGAGACTGTGATTGAAACTGGATGTGGTGGCACACGCCTGTAATCCCAGCTCTTTGGGAGGCTGAACAAAGATGGATTACTACGGGTCCTGCCTACATAGTGAGGCCCTGTAGACCCTGTACTAAATACATTTTTTAAAAAGCAAAAAAAAAAAAATGCTGTGTTTTAGAGATCTGAAGTTTCAGTCTTTAGGTCTTTACAAAAATCATCTTATTGATAAGTCTCTGATGACATCGTATAAAATACACCCACAGAAAATACAGTGATGAAAGTATGAAGAGCCAAAAGCAACAGTCATAGAGAGTCCATGTAGCTGTGAAACAATACTAATCGAGACCAATAGTAAGCTTTATGTGAATTGATCAGTCAGTCCTCAACAGATTAAATTAATGATTCCGTGTTTTAGACAAGAAATTTAAGACACATAGAATTCTCTAATCTGCGCCAGCTCACACTGCCAAAAACTAGGATTTGATGCTAGAATTTTAATGCAGCCATTTACAATGGATAGCCAATCTGTTTATCCACAGTACAGACTGTGTGTCATAACTGATCTTTCCATTTAGGTGCACTTAGGCCCCAAATGCACTGATTCGGTAATGTTTTATTTAGTGCCCGCTACGTAGCATTGGAGAGGCAGCCAGGGCTTAAATTGCCAGTGTCCCTGCAGGCACAGGTGAGAACCTCTAGTATTGTTCTAGGTTGTGATGAGCAGTGGTCGCAGAGCATGATCACCTTGACCTCTATGTGAAATGCTGGCTGCTTAGTTTAAACTCAACTGTAGGGGGCAATAGAGGAAGTCTAGGAGGTTAAAAAGAAAAAGCGATTGCTAAATCCTGATTCATGGAAAATATGCAGGCTGGGATGATGGATGTTACCCGTGGTACAATTGGTTAGAATCAAAATAAATTTTAGAGGAAAAGCAAACAGAATTTACTCATGCTTGGACATATCTGCCGTACTTTAAAGGGGCCCTTTTACATTCTATAGTATGAATATTTTGTTGATGATTTACTTATTCCTGCCTTTTTAAAGATTACAAAAGTGTGCTGAAATGCCTATTCATATTTATGGTTCTTTATGCACAACTGATAGTTTCTTTAATGTTAAAAAGCAAAATTGCTGAGTCATAGGGGACAGGTAGCATAATCACAGCAGATACCACGGAATAAGTCCCTAACCTGGGTGCACCGATCAGCCTTTGTCAAGTGATATTTTTTTCATCCCCTGTAGCAGTGGAGCCAATGTGATTTCAATATGACATTGAAAACAAGACCCCTCCTTGTTGTCCTGGTCTCCCTGAAGGTTACTCTAGGGTTCAACAACCCCTGTTTCCCAATGATAAGATGGTTCTTATACCATCCCCAGGCTTCCCTTGCCTGGTAGTTGCAAACTCAGTGCTAATGTCCTTTCTAGACAGCCTTGAGAAATCACTGGGAGAGAGGAGGTGTGGCAGACTTGTGAAGGAAATTGTACCTACTGCATTTCACTACCCTTGTAAATACCTGCATACAGGGATAGCCTCCCAAGTCTGGTTCTTTCCTTGTCAGGAAAGAGTCTTTTCACAACCCTGGTACAAGGTCAGCCAGTGCCTTCAGGGGCTGTTAAGAGCAGGTTGCCCTGTAATTAACTGATTTGCTACAATCCAGTAGTAAGGCATGTGTTTCCTGTAACCTTGAATGTCACCAGGTACCGAGGTGTTCATTTGACCTGTAAGTTGAGGGCTTTCAAGAAAAGAGATAACTGTACCCAATAATCTTTCCTATGAAGGTTTCATAGCTCCTGACTATCTAGCGCACTCACTCATAGATTGCCTATCACAACAAACTGTAGACTTTCTGATAAACAGTGCCATGGATACTTTCTAAACTTTCGCCTATTAACCCTTTCAACCTCACATGCCTGGAAGCCAGGCAAGCAGGGATATATTATCCTGAGTTTACTGAGGTCAATCTGAGGAATGGAAAGGTTAATTGACTTGGCCAAGGTCATAAAACAAGCTACAGAAAGCCAAGAACAGAATTCTCAGATCTCTAGAAAGGACTCCAGTGTAGTGTGGAAAATGTGAGATGAAGTATTTTCTCTAACTCTGTTTGTTCCTTTGCCACAATCTCACCCCCAGGAACAGTTTTGTTTTCTGAATTATTTGTTATGAGTCTGTGTCATGCCAAACAGAAGAAAATGATGCTACTCCTGCGAATGGGGCAGAAGAATGGATGATGGTGCCTGCCCTGCGTGCTGAGCAGTTGGGTCCAGCCATCTGAGATCCTGAGTGCCAACAGTCAAAGGCACCAGAAGCTCCACCAAATGTGATTCATGTGGGACACACCCATAAGGAAACTTTCCACATTTCTGCTAATCTCAACTTCGTGCAAAGAACTCTCTTCTTCTACCTAAAGGAAGATTCCCCAGCATGCTATCACCCAGAAATTGAGACTTCACGTATCTTAAGTTTGAGTTTTGTAGTGATCCTTAATGGAACTGTAGAGGTCAAATAATGGAGTTGTGTAAGTAACTAAAATCCATCAGACATGGGGACACATGCCTACAATCCCAGCACTCAGGAGGCGGAGACGAGAGGATCCTTAGGAGTTTGAGACCAGCCTGCACTACAAAGCGAGCTCAAGGCAAGTCTCAATTGCATAGTAACACCCTGTCTCAAAAAGACAAATAATAATGAAATGAAAAGGGAATTCTTGGGAGAAAGATGAAACATAGGATCACAAAAATTGTAGTAGGACAAAGAGGAGGCATCTGATTTAAAATTTCTTAAGAATTGCTTATCATCTTTATAGACTATTCTAAAATTCAGAGATATCTTCAAAATGGTTAATCTTTTAACAATTCCCCTTAATGCCCTTCTATCAATATTGCAACATGTCATCTTAAATCTTATATAATTATCTTCTTAACACAAAATATTAATCACACTTCCTGTGAAAGCTTTAATGGTTTCTTATCAGACATATAAAAAGTTCCAGAATCAGTTCACTGTTATAAAAAATACTTCAAAATAAGGAGCTAGGAATAAGCCAGTAGACTTCTCTCCAGGGTCTGTCTCAAAACTGAACCCTCCAGGCGTATGAAAGGCCAATAACTCCTTTTTGTTCTCTGCCTGACAAACTCCTACTCACGGTCCTGCTAAGTATACTTAACTTACATAATTCTACCTCCCTTTTCCTTCAATCTTGTACATGTCACACTTTAACCAATACTGTGCCTATATTCTGTTCTGCCTCTTCCATGAGCAATGGAATTTCCTCGTGAGACCGAGGCTAAGTCTCTACCCACCACCTAGAATAGTGTAAGAAATTTTACAAGCATTTGTTGGAGGTACTAAATAAATATATCCTCCATATTTAACCATGTTTAACCTTAAAAAAATGATTATCATTTCTGCCTTTAACATTCTGCTTGCAGTAGTCTTCAGTGGTGCCGTGAGTTTAGTCTTCAGTAATATCAAATCTCTTTTGTAACTTTCAATTTTAGGTAATTTAATATTTTGAGACCTCCTTTCTTCCACCAGTGAAATAAATAAAATGGAAACAGTTTTACAGGGTAGTACGAAGATCAGTGTTTCCCTTGGCTGAGCCACAAGCGAGGATGTCCAGAAAAACCTTTCTTTTTCTGCTTTTCTTCACTGAATGCACTTTGAACAACAGTATAAATGCTTATTCACTCTCTTAGTTTCTCACACCAGAGAAATAATATATAATAGATAGTATTAAATAAGAAGAGATTGTTCAAAAGGCAAAGGAACTGGGAGGAGGCATAATGAAAGGAAGAAAAATGCAAATAAAAGTGTATATAAGGTGGGGAAGAGGGGTTGAAGGAAGGGGACTGGATTGGGGAAAAAAGAGGAATTAAAGTATATCATGTACAGGTACAAATTGCCTACAGTTAATGTGATCATGATGTATATCACATAAATTAAACGCAAATTTAAAAAGAATTTCAAAAAAGCCACAAATATTTCTTCAATACCAGATTTCACTCATCTTAATTCTATGCTTGTAGAGATCAAGTGGTTCCTTTTGGAATTTTTGACTCATGTGAACAGAACACATTTAAGCATCTACATGAATAGCTATATCTTTACGTATAAACCAAATTTTTGAGTGCATCCCCAAGAAATATATTTTTGCCAAACAAGTGCTCATATAGGCACAACATACGCCTGGATAAAAACGAAGTCTTTGTAGTGATAACCTAACAGGTAATATAATATGAAGGCTGAGTGTTTGGGCTGTTAGGAACAGACCTGGATTTGAGTTCTGCAGTGTTTCTCCCAAAATAGGGCTGCTTTCTGATCCTTCCATTTTCTTGACCATATCACAAATGTAATTAGCGTGTCTGTATATACAAATAGTCAGGCTATATATACAGCTACTTTCTCTTAATTCAATGATAAGAAAGATTTGTACTAATAGTGTTTGGACAGGATATCATGTCTGCATCTTGTACTATGACTAACCACTAGAAAGACAATGATATGCAGTGTATTAATTATTGAAACTGTTCTACTAACCAGTTTTGAAGCTGTCTCATCACTCTTTGTGTCTCAATAAAATTAATAAAAAAATAAAATATAATGGAGAAAAATAAAAGTGTATTTATTTCAAAGGCTCGCTGTTTGGCAGGATGAGGTTAAGTGCTTTGCATTCAACCCAACAGAACAGTACCTTCGGCCACTGCTACTTTATGTTTCCGGTTTTTTATTTTTATTGTATTTCTTTCCTTTTCAGCCAAACTTGCTTCTACAGACTTTCAGAGCTCCAATAATTGTACTTGTCTTGTTGAATATTCCTCTGTGCATCTGTAAATATGGTATATTTGCCTTTATCAATAAGGAGCATAGGATAGGGGGACAGGGCCACGTGGCATGGACAGGTCTCATCACAGCAATTCCCCCTGGGAATTCATATGACTCTCCTTCATAGCAATTCCACTGTCAACTCTTTACCACACTTTACTCTCACACATCTACTTCTAGCTTCTCCCAGCACTGTCCGTCACTTGATCTATGGGTATTTCAGGTATGTGACAGCTCCTTATGTGCCAAAGTGATCCTGGGTTCTGGAGTAAAATGAAGAGAAACTATTGTCACAATCAGTTGTTTTGATGGCCACAAAGGCACAACAGTGGCTCTCTCTTGTTGCCCACTATTTTATAGAGGTCTTAATGAGGAGCGAAGGAAGTATATGGCTGGAGGTTAGAGCACATGCTAAAGGATTGGCATAGTTCTTCAGTGAGATTCACAATAACAGAGTCAAATAAGGGTAAAACTAACTTACTTCCCTTTCTCTTGGCTTAGAAGAGAAAGTCACTCTTGCTATCATTTCTCAAACTTTCCTCCCTGTGCGTGGTAAACTGAAACCTGTGCATCTGGGAACAGAATTCTAACACCCTAACATGAGAGACAATTCTATTTTATGTATCATCTTTTATCAAAGAAAGAAATCAGATGAGTTTGCATCTTCACCATAGAACATTAATGTGAATAATGGGCCTCTTCATCTAGATCTTTGAATCCACTTCATGCTTTGGTGGCTCTCTGGAATACTACACAAACTAAGAAAACTCATTTCCCAGGTTGAGATCCCAGATCAGCCTTAGAATAAAATCAATTCTCTCTCAAGAGATTCCTCTTTTGTTAGTGCTTGTTAGGAAAATAGATTTCTATCATGTGCTTCCCATCCATTTATCAAACATGCTCTGTAAGGGTAAATCCGAGCAAGGAACCCAACTGCAGATTAAATATGGTGTCCCTGTCCTCCGACAGATTCAGGCACTGCTTCAGATGCATCACCAAGAACCTCAGTTTTAATTCGATCTCTTATGGGCCTGTTAAATGTGAGGTTCTATTCACCGTGCAGTCAAAGGTTTTCTGTGCATGATTATTGGTGGAAAACACATTTCTTCCAAGTATGGATATTCACAAGGGAAGCATTTGACAAATGTATCTTAAATATGATGACTTTCATGAAAGTATAGCTTTATGGGAGGAAATTTGGGGTTATCCAAAGGCATTTAGGACCTTCCAGAAGATAAAGCCCATTGAATTAGTTCCCTTCATGTACTTAAGCATTTAAAGTAATGGATGCATTTAAATTATTGCATTCTATATTCACACCAATTAAAAATTTCTCAGATTGTTCAGCCAATGGCCCATATATATTATAGTTCTAGCAACTCTCATCTCCTTTCAAAGATGAAATCAACCATATGCAGCTACATAGGCTGTGCCAGAAGTACCAAAATAATTTTTGGAAATGAATGCCTCTGCACTGTGGCTCATAAAAGCACCATTAATTATAGAGGTGAGTCAATTTATATCAGTATTAGTTGAATGACATGAAGCTAATTTCTGAAACATAAGGAAATCCAAAGATAAACACAGTGGGTAAAGACTGCACGCACAAGAAATAAAACTAGACTTTGCCATTATTATCTCCAAATTTGAGTGGTTTTCAGCAAAACAAGTGGTGCTCACTGCTGTCTGGTAAGACAGAGATTTATGGTCCTCATGTCGATTCTGATTAAAAATGAATGGAATATTAACACATGCTACAGGATGGAGAAAGCTTGAAAATTCTAGATAGAGTGAAAGAATCCCAAACCATGTATGGTGCCACTCATACAAAACTTCCAGAATTGGAAAAATCACAGAGACAAGAAGTAGATTCGTGGTGTCAGTGCATGAAAGAAGGAGGAGACGGAAGGGACTGTTGATCAGGATGGTTTTCTTTCTGGCATAATGAAAATATCTAAAATTAGATTATGATAATGGTTGTGTAACTCTGTGATACACTAAGAATCACTGAACTGTATATTTTAAGAGGGCAAATTTTATGGTAGATGAATTGTATCTCAATATAGATGCTATAAAGAGAGGGAAAAGGCCAACCAGGATTTGCTATTAAATGGAGCTTAGACACATAGAAGGGTGAACCATGAGAAAGAAAGCCTAGGCTCAGGTCTCTCCAAAATCCTCAGGAGCGTGGTACTAGAATTAGCCATGTCTCCATAAATTCCAGAATAAAGCCCAGAGTCCTTCTCAAACCTAACAGTTTCCTCTTTTAAGATCCATAGAGCAACAGTTTTCAAGTCACTAAGAGGTTAGCATTCGATTTCTTTCTTTGTTTCTTTTTCCCCCTCATTGGATTTGCCAGTAATTTTGAGTCAGGTGGAGAGGAGTCCGCTTTGCTTGTGCTGTTCATTATGGAAATTGATTTGACCCTCATTTGCATCTATTTGCACCGCCATCAAGCTGATTTAGATTCCGAGGGTGGTTGCAACCTCCTCTGAAGCTGGCAGATTTGCTCTAAAAACAGAGCCCTGGAACTTTGCAACCAGCTCCGAAGAACTTGTTCTTTTGCCCTTTTGATTTCTGCACAACACAGGCCGAGTTTCACAGAAATACAACTCGTGGTAAAAGAAAGAAAGGAAATCTTTGTTGCCGTGTGCTATAAATAGCCTCCATTCCCTTGTCTTTCCTCCAAGCTGCTAGTCAACCCTGCAATCCTGGGTTGCACGTCAGAAATAAATGCTTGGGTCTGTGGAGCAGGGAGCCCCAGGCAAGCTCACAGCCTGGTGACTGGAAGCCTAGGAGTTAAATCTTAAACAATCCAGTGCAGCCCTGTGCACTGCAATTATCCCTGCTGTAGACATATGGGTGCCTCACTAGCCCCAGAAAAACACACAGTGCAGGATACAATCTGCGAGGCCACTGTGCAAGATGATAAGATCCTAGAAAGATGCAGGCTTTTCCCGGTGTAGCCCTGCTTTCCTCTCCCTTTGTACTCCCTCTTCCTCTGCAACCTGGGCCAGTTCACTGCTTCTGATCCCCCCCCCCGTACCTACTCACTGGGTCTTTTCAGTCATCGGGCAACAGTCAGCACCCTCACCTTCCCTGCAACCCAGCTGTCTCTGAAAGTCAGAATAGAAATAGCTTCACTGCTGTTTATGGCTGTAAACTACTGAATTCTCATTGTGAAAAATTAATTTATCTAAAAAGAGAAGCAAGAGTGCATAAAAATTAATTGTACTTTCACTACTCAATGAAATTCACCCATGCTTCAAATGCATGATTTTCAAATTCAAAGGGAGTACTTCCTTTTCCAAAGTGAAGTCTAAGAGACATAGCCAATTTTCACTTTGAAATTCATCATGTGCATCTTTCTAATTCAGTAAATGTAGATCTGCACTATCATTTTAGCAATTTCTATAAATGTATCTATAATTTGGACACTTAGTCTGCTTCATACGTACACACACACACACACACACACACACACACACACACACACACAGATAATATGCACACTCAGATTTTTGTCTTATCCCCAAATTTATCCAGGCAGCCCTCATTCTGTCCTCAAGTTCTCCACGATTTCTCCATCCCACCTGACATCTGCACCTCCAGCTGCAGCAAGCTGTTTGCTCATCAGAAGTCACCCAGCCCAGCCCCAGTGCCTTAAGACACTGTTCTACCTCAAGATAAGTGGAAAACCTCAAGGAATAAAGGGAGCTCGTAGGTTAATCACTGCAGTGCCCTTTATTTAGTTTCTGCAGATAATTAGAACAGGAATGGTCTTTGGGAATAATCTGATACATCATTTCCTCAAATTGTGGGTTCATAAGAACTCACAGAGGGGATGGGTGTTAATGTGAGCAGTAAAACCCTGATGGTTCCTACTCCAGAGATTTCAATGCGATTAGTCTGGAATGGGGTCGAAAGACCATCATTTAGTATGTACTCCATGGAATTCTTTTGATCAGCCAATTATCAAAAACTATGCTTTTCATCCAATTTCTTTATCTTTCAAATGAGGTAATATAGCACCCAATAGATAGAGTTTGTTCTGTCTACCTAGCAATTAGGGGCAGCACTTGAGGTAGTTTCTAGGTTTCCCTATCCCCAAGTCTGTCATCTTTTCCCTACACTAAGATACTTAGTGCAAGAAAAAAATATATTAGAACAAAAGACTTCTGCATAGAAGACTGTAGAAGGAATGATTTTTGCCTGGCACAAAGTGACAGTTTGGGAATTCAAAGTTGACTAAAGAGATATTCAATCCAAGGCAAGGAAGTGTCTTTTAGTGTCACTCAAATCATAAAGCATTGAAATAGCTGTTTCTATCCTCTGTGAGCATGTGTTTGTGTGTGTATGCATAACATGGCATATGCTGGCCTCAGAAAAGTTAATTAAAGTTAAACATGAGTACACAGCCAATAATGCAGTGGGAACAAACTTTTAAGGAGAATATATATATATATATATATATATATATATATATCCCTAATCAAAGGCAAAGGTTTCTTTTTTCAAGTCTATCTTCATCTGTGCAGAATGCTTCATTAAGATATCCAACTTTCATCTGAAATGCACATAACAGAGCTCATAGATGGAAAGAAAAGACTTTAAATGAATATTTAGTAGGAAATGACTTTTCTGGTCTGGTGGTTAACTCAGCTAGTGTTTATCATGCTTATATGCAATGAGTACCTGGAAGGATCCTTTAATTCAAGACCTTATACCAATAGGGAAATTGGTCATTTTAAATATCCTGGCCTTCTAGATGAGGAACATAATGGAGATCTCCCATTTGTCTCCAGTGCAGGAGTTCTTCCAGGGTTACTTCAAGTGATTGAATTTCTCAAAAGTTGCATACAAGAAGAAATGGATAACCTTAATGATGACCATGGTACTGATATGGATTGAATTGGATCCTTCAAAATTCACAATGCCTTGTGCCTCAGAGTATGACCTTACTTGGAAATCAGGTTATAGTAGATAAAACTAGTAAGATGAGGTTGCAGTGGAACAAGGTGGACCTTGCATGCAATGTCACTGGCCTCCTCATAAAAAAAAAAGAATTTGGACAAAGAGGCAGAAGGCCATATGGCAACTCGAAGCATATTGTTGCAAGGCATGAGTTCACAGAAGACAGAAGAGAGGCCTGGAACGACTTCACCTATAGCCTCTGAGAAGGTGTGGCCCAGCAGACATTGGATTTGAATAATGGGCTCCAGATCCATGGGAGATATTTACGTATGGAAAGGTTACCACTAAATGGAAGGAACAGAGAGGAAGCGGAGGGGACGGTGACAAAAGAGGGATCCCCATGTGTTGTGCACAAACTCCTCATGATGAGTTAATCCTTGTGCACTGGAAACCCACCCCTTTATTCCTAGAAAGGAAACAGGTAGTTCCCACCATGGCTTTAAGAGTCTGTTTCCTGGGGCTGGAGAGATGGCTCAGTGGTCTAAAGCACCTACTTAGAACAAGCTTAGCAAAGCATCGGGGATCGCGGTTCAATCCCCCAGCACCACATGCCAGCCAGCCCCGCCCCCTGGTGGGCTGAGCTGGCCACACACACACACCACTCTCTCTCTCTCTCTCTCTCTCTCTCTCTCTCTCTCTCTCTCAAATAAATAAAAAAATTAAAAAAAAAAAAAAAGAGTCTGTTTCCTGCTCTCCAGCTCTCAGGGTTTCCCTAAAGCATTCCCTCCATTGAACATTCTTCCAATTACTTGATTTGAGTATATAATCATTTACATCCCTGGACCCTGACAAAACAGAAACTCCAACTTGTGTAACTATATGTATACTGTAAACAAAATTATATTTAGCAAAGTCAAATTAATGTAAATGAAATTCCCATTTCAATTTCCAATTTTTCCTCCCTCAGAAATTGATGAAAACTGCTAACTGGCTGCACGTCTAATATAGTGCAGACTTATGTTGTGCCATCAGTGACTATATTTGGCTGAGCCCCAGTGATGAAAACAGGGTATCTGCTGCTGCCTAGCACTCTGCATTGAGTTGTCCTTTATTCATACGATTTATAGACCATTTTTATATCAAGTCAACTTCTGTCAGTCAATCCACAGTAGCTTAAAGCTTAGGGGCTTAAATTTCACTCAGGTTATCTCTTCCTTTGTTTTTTCTTTTTTCTTCTTTTTTCTTTTTCTACCTCCATGTATTTTGAAAAAAAAATCTGACCAGATATTTTCTTCGTTTTACAGATATCTTTATATCTGTATCCTTCACTGCATTTTGTTCACCCTCCTCATCCTCTCCTGCCCATTCAGTACTCTCTAATTATATAAAGCAACAATGACAGATATGAATTCCTTCCTTTTTTCTTCCCTTCCCTTTCCCCTCCCTTCCTCCCCCTCCCTCCTAGTCTCTTCCTCCCCTTCCTCTTCCTTCCCCTACCTTCCTTTCCCTTCCCCCTTTCTCTCTCCTCCTATTCCTTCTCTTTCTCCTTGCCAGTACTAGGAATTGAATCCAGGGCCCTCTGTTGTGGCTTCCATCTAGATTTCCCAAAGCCTCATGCAGTCATAGGTGAGGCTTTTTGGAGGTGGCTGGATCTAGGGTGTGTGATGCTGACATTAAGGATGTGAGGCTGGGATTGATTCATGGTGAGACTAGGATTGAGGCTGCCCCACACTGGATGGGAGTGTTTCCACCCAAGGGGTGAGTATCCTGGATAGAACATGAGACAGAAAGATCACTGCTGCTTATTTTTGTTTCATGCTGCTTCTTTGCTGCTGTGTTGCCTTCAGCCTGCCATGAACTGTTTCTCTTCATTGCCCCTCTGCCATGCCACACTGCGTTGGACACAAGCAACTATGGACTGAAACCTCTACAAATTGTAAGCTACAATAAACCTTTCCTCTTTATAGGTTAGGTATTTTATTTCACCAACTAAAAAATGTTACTAGGACAATTTCATACTGAGTTACAACCCCAGTCTTTATTATTTTTTGTTTCATTTTGAGACAGGTCTCACTAAATCATTTTGTTGCCCAGACTGAGCTTGAACCTTCTGCCTCTGCCTCTCAGAGTAATAAGACTACAGGTGTACACCACCACACCTATTCTTTTGTCTTAATCTACTTCTTTTGTGGAAGGATAATTTTCTTATTGGTACTAAACTCAAAAGACTTGTGTTCTATTTAGTAGTATCCATACCTCCCTGATGGCACTATTGTTGAACTATTGTATGTTTAAAGTCAAGTAGTGTGTTAACTACAGTCTGTCTGCTACTGATTTTAGGTGGAAATTCCTCTGAGTACATTAGCTGTTGACAATATACTACTACGCTTGAGTATTTTGTATGACAGCAGAGATTTGAGGCTAAAAATAAAAGTACAGTCCATGATGTACTCCATAATAGCATCACTGATAATAACATTTTGAAAATACAGTGTGTGTGGGGGGGCTATTTGTAGTTGAATAATGTCTTCTTGCCACTGATTCTTTGGGGATGGGTTCTTGAGTTTCTGTAAGTGAAGCATACTTTTCCAGGACACTTAACTCAACTCATTTTAATTCGAACGTGAAGAAGTATGGAATGCTCACCATATGCATTTGGTATTGTGAGAGATTTGATGATACCAAAGTTGTCATTTACTCTTAACCATTTTCCATCCTCAAGTTCACATCATCTCTTTTGTCACCAAGCTTTTCTTCCTTGTGTATCTAGGTCATTCACGTTCTTCAAGCGTTGAGTACAGCTTGGTAGTTCTCTGCCCTATGTTTGGATCTCTGGAAGCAAAAGTGCTTCTTTCATTATGTTCTAAGGAAGTACCCCTGCTTTTTATGCATTCCAAGTGAGACTTGCTTTAATCAAGCACAGAGATCTAACAAAATAATCTTCACTCTTGTTCTCTAAGATAAAATAGGACTGATAAAAAAAAATAACTTCATTGTCTTTCCCTAAGGCACAAGTTTGTGTTTGTGTTTAATGCTATTAGGCAATGGTGTCCATTATTAATAAAAATCAAAGTTTTACTAAAAAACAAGTTAGAGTGAAGACTCTAGGTAGGGAGGACCCAGATGTTTTCCACTGATTTTCATCTTGTCAGTAGGGCTCTTTCTCCCACTGTTACCACATGGAGATTCTGCTACCAGAGCTCTTCTCAGTGAAAACCTTGGAGGACAATGTGCTTTGCATCTGTAATTGAGGAAGTGATTGTATCAAAGAGAACGGAATCTGTAAAAGGTGGTGCTGAGGAAAAACAGAACAAAGTGATTTATATAGCCATCCTATTGTTCTCCACCCAGAAACTTTTTAAAAATTTTTATTAGTACATGTTTGCAGTTCACAAAGATTACTTTCACTGTAGGGAAGAGGTAAATGTACATACCATATGTCAATTCCATTTTCCTCTTCCCTCTCCCCCATTCTATTTTTCTAGGATTTGACAGATTTATTTACCTTTCAAGACCTTATAAAATTAACTATCATATATACAAATTAAAAACCAGACTAACAGGGCAAAGAACATATAAAACATCCAAGATGGTTGTACTAAGTCAAGGTACACTTTTAGTTACGTGGTCCGAGCTGGATTACAATATTTTTTCTCTTTCTCATCCTATTTCCCATCTTTTATTTCACACTTTATATAAAGTCTTTTAGCTAATAGTATCCATGTGCTATTTACAGTTTGTTGTCTGAGTTATTTCACGCAATATTATGGTAGCAAGGCACATCCATGTCCCCACACGTGACTTGAGTACAGTCATGTACTGCCTTTTCCTCCATGCATTGAGGTACACAATTTCCATATGATAAAATTTATTCTTATTTTAGGTGCACATTTCTATGCATTTTGATAAGGTTATAATAACAGTTTTGTAACCATCCAAAAAATCAAGCTGTAGAATATTTCTCTCACCAGCCAAAATTTCCCCTGAGTGCTCTTGTAGTCTCCTTTCCACAACTCTAGCCCCTGGCAACTTCTGATTTGATTTCATTTGCTTTCTTCACAATGTTACTGAAGAAAAATCTTACAGTCTTGCAGCCTTTTAAGTCTGAATTCCCTCACTTAGCATGATGTTTGAAGAATTATAATTTTCTGTTCTGTTTCCAAACCTCATTACTTTTTTTTATTACTGAGTACCATTTTGTTTTATGGCTTGCCACAATTTGTTTAATCATTCACCAGCTAGAGATCATTTGAGTTCTTTCATGTTATTGATGAATGTGCATAAGATGACTGGAAACATTTACATATAGGTTTTTGTGTTAATATATATTTTCATTCTATTTTGTAAATACTAAACAATATGCAACAGTGTCATGTTAGAGTTCCAGTTTCTCCACACCATCCTAGACATGTGGTATTCAACTTCTTTTTTTTTCCACTTGAGCCATTCTAATAAGCAAGTAAAAGCATTTGTGTAGTATTTCTTTGTTGTTATTATTTGTGTTTTCTAATGTTTAGTGGTTTTATACTGCTTTTCATATGACTACCTGCCACCCAGTAAATGATCATCTCAAATATTTTGCCCATTTTGCATTATTTTCCCATTGTTGTGGTTTGAGAGTTGTTTATAAATTGTAGCACAATTAATCAATTTTCTGAGCTATGTGTCTATGTCTGGTGTTTATTTGTGTTTTAATGTAAGCTACTGCCTCGGAGAACAGCGTAACTCCCCAAAACAATCAAATCCTCGTTCTCTCATTGTCTTTCCACTTATTCACCCACAACTATTATTCCTTCTTTAATATTAGATTCTTAACACTTTGATCAAAGGCACTTCCAAAGTTATGTGCAAATGCAAAGACAACTTCTCCAAAAAAAAAAAAAAACTCATGTATGTACAAATTATTTTATTCATTTTTATTCCTTCCTTCTGACATTGCACATGGACTAGGAATCACAGATCTTAGGCTAACAATCCATGTGTGTGCCCCACTCATGCCAATTTGCATAGCTATAATTATCTGCTTTCTTTCTCTTAGTTAACACAGCTTTTTCCTGATGTTAAGCGAATCATGCAACTGCGAAAATTATTACACAACAGGCATAATTTAACAAAGTATGTACAGATACACAATAATTTTTCCGCACTCTGTTGAATTCCACATTTAATTAGGGCAGAACCCCATCGACAATCAGCACTTATATTCCTCCTCATCACTTGTATCCTTCTCAGTCCCTGCACATAATCTTACTACTTCCTAGAGAATTCCAAGAAATCAGGTGTGAAAGAATTCCCATTTAACTCAAATTCACATGTGTGTCCCACTTTTCTACCCTTTAAACTCAGCAGACATGACGCTCTTTCAAACAGTGGCGATCCTGCCCCTCAGCCCAGTGCGCTCACCCTCTCCCAATCCTAATTCCTGTGAAATATCTCTACCTGTCATTCATATTACCCTTAAATTCCTACTTATGCTCAAGGTGAAATTTTGCCTACTTTGTTCAAAAACAGGCAAATAAACATACTGCTCCTCCGCTGCAGCTGACTTCCCACTTTTCCCATTCTCTACTCCACCTCATTCTCTTTCTTTTCACCAACAACCTTCACAGTTATAACCCTCAATGATTCCATTGCTAGCGTCAATACTTACTCTGTACCATCCCTGATCCTCCATTAAAATCACTTTTCATAGGTAACAAATAATTTCATAAATTATCTAAACACAAAATGGAAGTAAAAGGCTGAGGTTATTAGCTCAGAGGTAAAGCTTTTGCCTACCATGGATGAGGTCCTGAGTTTAACACCCAGTGCCACAAAAATATACATATATTTTTATGCATATACTTCACATATATTTGAATCATTTCAAGTTTTATTATGCCTTTCAAGTAGCAAATCTTTGATATTGCTATTTGCTGACTCTTATTTCTCTCTTGTCCTGTGAGCACTATACTCCCAGTGAACTTCTTTGTGCCCAGTCCATTGTTGTGGAGCTCCTTGGCCTCTTCTCCATCCAGATAAGTCAGTTTGTAACCCACAAGTCCCTGTCAAGTCATTTCTCATTCCCATGCTCTTGGATGAAGACAGTATTTGCAATGATTATCCACTTATCTATTGATGATCACCATCCTGACCTCATACCAGATCAGTTCTATGTGATCTTCCAACAGGCACTCAGACACAAGTTGTCAAAATAAATATCATCTTTGTCACCTTCCCCAAGCTATTCTCCAAACTAGTTTCTACCTCGTCTGTGTCATTTTTTTCCTACCATTTTCCTTCTTGTCTAGGAAGAAATCTGAGAATCTCACTAATCTCTTTTTTTTTATCCTAAAATCTTATTTCTAGGTTGAGTTTTACTCATGCAAATATGCACCCATACAATAAATACCTACTGAATTATACCAGGTGCTAGACACTCTGCTAACATTTTGCTAGGTTAAATTAGACATTATCTTTTGCTTCCAATTGCTTATAATTTAGTGTTTCAAAGGCTACATACTATATTCAAAAGAAAGGTATCCTAATCAGACTGAGGTGAGGAAGGCAGAGAAAATTTGCCAGAGGCAGCTCTTAAATTGAATGATAAAGGATGAATGGCAATTAGCTAAAGAAAAAAAGAAAGCACAGCCAGGTGTGGCAGTGCATGGCTAATCCTGGCAGTTGGGAGGCAAGAAGATGGCAAATCTAAGCCTATCCTGGGCAGTTTAGTAATTTAGCAAGAAAGTGTCTTGTATGAAAAAAAAAAGGAAAATAAAATCTCAGAACCACAGAACATAGATGGATGTGATGGGGGAGGGACAGAGAGAGTCAAAGAGATAAAGAGACAGGGGCAGAAAAAAAAGAGACAAGGAAATGGGGACACAGACAGACTCAGAGACAGAGACAGAGAGTGAGAGTTCAATAATCTGGGAAGTATCAACAATATATTTCAAGACTTGGCAATATGGTTCTATATATTAATTCACGGATAATCTTTTAATTTCTACTCAAATACGGTCAAAAGCTTACAATTACATATTTAACATATTTCTCACCAATGTCAGTGAAAAAAGAAAAAGTCTTCCTAACATGTCTCACCTTGGCCTCAAATTTTGCTTTCATCCTTTGTCTTCCATGTTGCTGCCAGAAAGATTTTTGTAAAGCACTGCTCTTGACTATTGATCTGTGGCCTAATAATCTATCAATAGACTCTGTGTTTAAAATCTTGATCAGAAGTCACCGTGATTTAGCTCATCATGAGCCTGCCAGGCTCCTGAGCCCTTGTCTTCAGATGCCGTGCTGCCCATGCTGCCTGCTGGACGCCTCAGTGCTCTTCTTAACTTTGGATACTGCCCAAATGTTGGGGCTTCCTGCAAGGAAGTGCTTCTTGCCTTTTAATAAACTAATAGCCACTTGTAGTGTCTTCAGGATTCAGTTTATGCGTCATTTTCTTCATTGCTTGGGCAGACTTAAGCACCCCTTTTTCTATGTTACAGACAAGCTGGTGGGCATACATTTTATAGTATATAACACATCATAACTATTCACTTCTCCACTTCCCCACACAAACTTAAGAGTGTCTGGAAAAACAAAAATGTTGTGCTCATTTCCATATTTCAGAGCTCAAAATAATCCCCAGCATATTCATGGGTACTGGAAATAATTGTTGAATAAGAATTAATTAATTAATTACTATTAGATACTTCCCTTGATTAATGAGGGCAATTTCTGTAGTGAAAATGAGAACAAACATTTTCCTATGACCTTAAGACTCTAACTCTCTGGCAGCCATTGTGCTAGGTGCTCATGACTTAAAACTGAGATACACAGTCCCTGTTTTCAAGTTGCCCAAAGTCTATGATGAAGGACAGACATGCACACCAGCACAATACAAAGGAATTTTAAGAAATTTGAGTAGTAAAAGAAAGAGAATCCTGGGTACCTGGATAAGTAGACAAAGATTCCAATGTAAATCAATGCTAAGGTGAGACTTAAAATCTAGATACAATCAGGCCAGGGAGACGGCTCAGTGGAATAAGCGCTTCCTTGGCAAGCACAAGGGCTTGAGTTCAATCCCTGCTTCTGAAAAAAAACAACCTAGATACTCATATGAGATGACTATTTTAAATTATGGGAACCACATGTGACAGTCCAGGATGGGAGGGAAAGCCCAGCCCAGCCCAGGCAGGGAATTTAAAGAAGAAAAATCTGGGTAGATCGTAGTAATCCAGCGAGACTTAATAGGAGGAAGGGTTATAAAAGGCTGTAATCACCTTTGAGCATTACAGCAGTGAACAAAGAAAATAAGATTGTGTCCAGGTGCAGGTTGGAGAATGTGTGGGAGTGTGGTATGGTGAAGGCGGGGGGGGATTACAAAGAATGTTATTCCACTCATTCCAGCAAGATCTGATGGTGATATCACGGGAGCTCTGCCTGCTTCGCCTGCCTTTAGGACTTTGGGACTATGAATGGAGGAAGGACTTTGAACTCTAAAGGGCTTTGCCAGTGAGAAGAAAGCTGTGGAATAAGATCCGTAACACTCTGGCAAGAAGAAGCCCTGGTATCTGGCTTCTTCTGGTTGCCACATCAGATCTGTGGTGTAATTCTTCACAAGACAAGCAATGAGGGACTCGTCACTCTTGGGGGGGGGAGAGCACAGACTGATAATTAGCCATGAGCTAGCCACCACCTAGAAATGACAGTAGGTTACAGAATACAGGGTAAAGCAACAATAAAAGCAAGTTCCATAGACAAGGGGGGAAAAAACCTGTTTTCAGTAGTCTGCTGAATAGCAGCTGCAATGACTGGCAGTAAAATATGAGTCTTTTCAATTGGACAAAAGTTAAATTCAATGGGGAGGCAATATAATTCCCAAAAGGAGCTTCTATTCATGTACTTCCTGGTAATAAAATGGATGAAAAATGAGGCCTTTCTGGTTTTACGTCACAGCTTAACATTGGTATCCAGGCTGAGTCCAGAATCCTGCAAGTTGCTGCTGTCATTCTGCTTTCTTAGAATCTGGCTTAAAGTCCTTCTTTGGAAAAAGGAGAGGTGAAAGGAAAGGTGGAGTTTCAGTGTGGCAGAAGTGTTTTCCACCAAACTCTTCTCTCAAAACAGCTGCTATCCAAAAGAACTCCCTATTTTCTCACTACTGCACATAGCTTCTGACAGATGGAATAACTGTAGAAAAAGAGTTCTGATATCAGCCAAGCCCACGGATGCTCCAATATAAGCCTCCTTTTGCTGTAAATATTGGACCCTATTTTATAAAAATGAGAGGATCTCTTGTCAGTTATTACCCGGTATGAAAATGTACATTATAGTGGTATACAGTTTCCATAAAGTCTCATGGACTCATTTAAATAATAGAAAATATAGCATAAGACTTTACTTTGGTGATACTGACTTCAGAACAGTTGCAATTTTTGCACAATTTAGTACTATATATTCCATAAGAAAGGCCTACAGAAAATTCCACGTTGCATCAGTTCTGTCATTTCTTCAGCTCATTCATTACTCTACCCTATGGCCACTCCCATAGTTCACTCCATAGCCATCTCTTACTTGGAGACAGTAACTGACGGTCTCCTTAATGACTTTTCCTGTAGTACTACTGCAATCCAACCTCCACTCTGTAGCCAGAGTGCTTTTTCTAGAATGCAAAATAAATGAATCATGTCAATCCCTTACTTACCACTCAACTAAAGCTTCCTATTGTCATTAAGATAAAATCTGAGTCCTTCAACATGACCTTGCTAGCCTGGCATCCTACTTTCCTAGTTGCTCTTCTTTGTGTCCTGTCCACATTATGCTCCAATTAGGACATGTGTACCTTTCTAGGTCTTAAACATAAGTTTGTTTTTTTTCTCACTCTGTACTTAATGACCACTTTCTTTTGTTGGTGGTGTTATACACAATCTTGGGAGTTTTTCTGCTTCTTGATAAACAGCGGCAGGAATTCCTTCTGTAAATTCACAGTGAACTTGCTTCTTGTTGTCATACCTATCAGATTTTATCACAAGTATCACATTTAACTGTCTGAGTCTCTTGCTGAACTGTAAAATTCCAAGGAAGAAGGTCTGTCAACCTGGTTTCTGTTGAAGTTTTAGCACCTACTATAATGACTTGTGTCAATTTGTTGAATAAATAAATACATGGCTGAATGGATAGGTAGATAGAAAAATGGATGAATGGATGGATGGATGAATGTATAAAAGAGCACAGATCAAGTTGGAAGCCTCTGTTGAGAATACAAAGTAGATGAATGTCTATACTCCTTCTATAAAGTAGGAATGACAAAAAAAATCATATAGCTGTAATGGCTAAAGTATTTATTATATGTAAAACATTTAGAACTGTACCTAACATTATAAGCACCCCTAATGTAAAGTGTTTTTAATAGTTCTGATGATATTTTTAAAAATTATGAATAAATGAATGCACAAAAATATCTAGGAAACAAAACAAATAATTCAGTAACAAAATCTAGACGAGGTCTCTGCGGCACCTTGGCCTTCGTCTGCATCATAAATAGGCTCTGAGACTTTCTGACCATGTGCTATAATTCATCCGCATTCAGCAGGTAGTAATGGAGTACAGTGTAGCACTTCTTGCCCTAGGGTCCAAGTTCAGTGCTTATTACTAGAATTATTTGTGCCAAATTCCTCACCTCTTAGACTCTGAACCCTGCCTGAATTCTGAGATCTATGACACTTTCATGCTCCCCCTGTCACAGCTGACCTTCCAGTCTTTGGTCCCTTGCCCAACTGCAATGATGGTACCTGATTAATTGCGTTCCTGCTTTCGACCCTCCCTTGTTTGGCTTGTATCCAGGATGGGTCAATGGTTTTGAGGACAAGCCCCTGGGCAGTACACGGAGCCCAGACACAAAGGAGAAGAGTGCCACAGCAGTTGGTCTACATTAGCATAATTATCTCCAGAATCTACTTGCAACCAATTCACACTTTGTCTCTAATCAACCTATTTTTGACCTTTTCTTTGTTTTTGTGACTTCCTTACAAACAAATTTCTCTTACAACCTGATGCTGTCTTTTTTAAAGCTTTGATAGCATTCTTCTAATGAATATTTTCTTGAAAACATCTTTGGCTTGGGCCCAAGATCCCTTATATCAATGAACACACTTCTAGGCCACCATAACCAGATATAATCCAGAGGTGATATATTTGAGATTTATTATACTAATTAGATTTTCATCACTGCAATGAATGACCTGACATCAGCTTCTTATGAAGAAGAAATTTATTTAGCTCATAACACTGGAGGTTTAAGCACACAGTGCAGTGGCACTGGCTCCATTTTGGTGGAGCCATTCTCTCTTAACTGCACTGTACCACAGTGGAAACATGTGTGTTGGAGTGCTTCCCTCACTAAATGGCAAGTCAAGGAGACTGGAGTCCCACAGTCACCTGTGGGGAAATGTCAATGATCTAAGGACCTCCCGCTACCCCCCACTTCCTGATAACCAAAGCTTTCATCACAGTGGACCTTTTGGAGACATCAGAACCTTAGCACCTTAGTACTTGGTAAGGAGAGAAAATGGAAGAGTCAAGATAAATGTAGCAAAAAAAAATAAAGATTTTTAAAAGCCCCCCATGTCCCTATGTCAAACAAATTCCTTGATAGTAAGATCTTGGGATATAGAGTACAGATATAGTTAAGCAGTTACTTACAAAAGTAGTATGAAATAATTCCAATATTTACCAACCACTATAGTTGTACTATGAATAGATTTATCTAGGATATTGTCTGTCAATGTAAGCCTTTTCTTAAAAGGCACTGTTCATTAGACTAATCCCTAAACTTAGATATCTGAAAATTGGATCTCTCATCATTGAAGACTGCATCTATACATGTACATTGGCTTTCACTTACCCCCTACAAAAATTACTATCGAAGTCAATACAACTGTTAGTCCTATAAGCCCTTAAACTTGTGTGACACAAAATGATGTGGGAATGCTATGCACTCCTCAGATAGGCATTTTCTCCAGGGTCTACCTCAGATGTAGCAGTAATCATAATTGCTACAAGAGTCTCCTAAGGGGCCTGTGAGATAGCTCAGTATACTAAGTGCTTGCTTAGGTAAACACAAGGTCCAGAGTTTGACCCCCAGGGCTGCATGCTGCACAGGCCACCAAGACCTGGAGCAGTGGCACACACCTATAATCACAGCTCTGGCAGGCTGAAAATAGGAGGATCACTACAAGACTGAGCTGTAGCAAATATATCTAAGTCCTCACAGGTACGAGTGATTCTTCAAGACAGCAATACACACACTATGCTATACAGGAATTGACTCCACTGCCAGTGAAAAATTTTTTGTTATTTGATGTGTATTAGAGACCTGCAATATGAATTCAATTCCTTTCTGTAACATCATTCAAATTATCACATCCTTTTCTCACAATTGCATGCTTGATGAAAGAATTGGATAACGGGCCTCTCAACTCTAAGTCACTAAACCAGAAAATCTATATCTGCGTCTGATTATCAGGAGAGCACATTACTAGATAATGCTGCTCTTTATGTTAGCCTTGAAAACAAATGATGCAAGGTGTACCTTTCTCAGAGCAGACTTGAGTAGACTTTTTTTTTTTTTTTTTTTTTTTTTTTTTTTTGGTATTTTTTAGGGAAAGGTCACAGGGTGTTCAGGGTCTCACTACTAGATTGGACTCATAATGATCCGCCTGTTTACAGCCTCCCAAGAGCTGGGATTACAGGCGCATGCCACCATGCTCAGTCTCAGTTGAGCACCCCAGGTGCGGGGCTGGCATGGCAGGCCTGGGGATTGAACCCCCGGCCCCTGAGCCTGCTTGCAGGGGCTTTAATCCACTGACGTATTTGGCTGGCCCTCTTGAGTAGACTTGAGTAGTGAGTAGATTTAGCTGAAATGTATATAGAGGAAGAAGGCCTTGTACAAATGCCCACTGGCCTAAGGGGTGGATTTTAATAGAAACTACTAGCGGTTTAGTCACTGCTTAACCCCAATACCCTTCTTGTTTGCCTCATGTACCACAGAGAACAGAAAAAAGATACAAAAGTCAGAAGCCACAGATGAGAGATGCACATTAATGATAAATGGAGCATATGCCAATGGTAATTTCATTTATTCCATGTTTCCTAACATGAATAAAAGGTAGACATGGAACTTAGTGACATAGCAATCAAAGAAAACCATGAGAAAAATTTCAAGAGAGCTAAAGAAGAGCAGATCAAATAAATGCTACTGAACAATTCAAATGTTACCAAACAAATGTCAGCAGTAAGCATTTTCTCAATTTTTATGAAGCATAGTTGTTCACATTATTTTAAGCTACTGTTGGCTGGGTTGATTTGTTCTCATTTTCAGCTGGAAGTGTATTTACTAACATAGCCTGCTAAAACGTAGGCTGTGGGATCATTGCCTTAATAAAAACAATAGTACATTTTGCACTTCTGTCTGCCTTCTTGGGTCAAAATCTCTGTTTCTTCACAGTCCATGTGGGTTATGTGTTCTCTGCCATGAAATCTGCCACAGGTGATAGATAGGGTCCAATTCTGTGCTATTCCCAACTGAGCAAGCAATACAATGGCCAGATGGCTATTATGATACATCAATCTTTCCAGAAACAAATTTCATACTAACAAATTAAGAAACCAAAAAAAATTATAGCATGAGAATGAAACACACTACAAAGCAATAATTAGAAATGAATCAACAATGAAAAATTCATAGAACTCATGCTAGCATTTCCAAGTACCATGTCCAGGGCAGACATTTCTGATGATTACAGAACATCTACTCGTACTTGATATTGAACAGCTCTCTTTAGAAGAAGTTCTAGGCAGCCACAATGAATGACGGCAGCTGGTGCGTCATGTAAGAACAAATAGTTCTTAACAGAAACATTCACACATTGTATGGGTATATGGTTCAAGACCCAAACACAAATCTGTGCTCAGCAGTTGAGATGGGACACTAAGTGTTTCAATGATATTTTACACCCTATTAATTCCCTTCAGTTCTAATTCACTTGTTCAGCTTCTTGACTATTCCATAAGACAGACAGAACCTCATTGACTTTATCCAATGTTTCATTGTTAGAAACTGTATTTTCATCATCAATGTTAGCAAATAATCTATACATTCCCTATGGATCATTGAGTTCTTTATCTTTGTCTCTTTGTCTTCATATATACTTTCTGAAACTTGACTCAAACTATTCTTATTGCTACACATTAAATGATGCCCTCACTACTGCTTTATAATATGTTAAACTTTCCCTTTGTGGACAAACTACAGTGGTCACTGAAAAGAGTTTATACCTAGACGACTACCTCTTCTTTACTCAGGAAAATAGATCTTTGCTTGAGTGACATTCTATTTTCCACTTCAAGTCTATCTAGCAACTTAACTTAAAGAATAGATAAAGAGGAGTAGACTATTAGGAGTTAATGCTTGATGCTTTCCTGCCAGGAACGTGGAAGGTGCTTATTTGGTATAGCACTATTGAAAGAGCTGAAAGATACAGCAGAAGATACCAAAATAGAGATACTATCAAGAAACTCAGGCAAATTGCTATTTGCTGACTTGAAAGGAAAGAATTATATATGAGAAAAACAAATGAGAAGGTATGAAGAAAGCAAAATATAGTGTATGAGGAACAAAATAAAGTATAAAATTCAGTTTTAATAGCATTGTAGAGATAAGCATATGTATATAAAAAGTAACCTAGGAAAAACATGCTTCTACTTTAATCCAGAAGTAAAATGAGTATGAGTAACAGAAAACGTGACTTTAAATCAGCTGGTGTCAGCGAGGAAGAATGTGCCTACAGAGCCTACCTCCACTTGCTACAATGACATGATCTTAAAGAACAAAGTCTGCCACGATAAGTGACTTACAGAAGCTCTCCCCAAAGGAGGGACAAGAAACTTGTGTGAAACCCAAAGAAAAAAAGGAAAAGCAAGGTGAATTGACTTCATAGGCGTTCACTCAGCCAAATCCTTAGGAGCTCTCCTATTCCAGAGGACAGGGTGCATCCATCAACAATAGCCTCAAAACTTTTGCCCTCCGTGCTGGAGACAGAAAGAGATAATAAGGAGGCATTGCGCTATCATCATTCTATAATGTAAAGTTATGTAAAATTAAACCTGAGTACTTGACAGCTTCTCAGATACTGTAGACCTTTATCTAAAATATCAGTGTGAGAGATAAATTATGTATTTACATATGCAAATCACCTTGCTTGTCCTATGAGTAAGCATCTTTTCCTATAAGTACCCATGATATTGTAAATGGTAGAAGCTCAGTTTTCCCATCAGGAAACACACATTTTCTAAGCAAGCTGTTCCATTTTGCTCTGTCTGACCTTTGCTTTGGCCAAGACAGATTAAACTGAGAGAGGAGTACAGCAAGGTATAGCAGAACAAACCAACAAAAGCTGCAGAGACAAAAATACATAACATTGGTTGAATCAGTTGTTTTCCAAAAAAGGCTGCTGTTCTAGACAGTCCATCCATCTGCTCACCTACGCCCTTATTATTACTCATCCATGTAGGTATTGTAGGAGGAGCAAGCAACTTCCACAAAGCATAGCCCAGTTTACCTGCAAAAGCAAAGGATTGTCCTGATATAAGCTGGCTTGGGATCCCATACTCAAGCCCTGCTTTCCTTACTCTGTAAGCTTTGTCAATAGAGTTAATTCTTGAGAAAATAAAACAAAACAGTGACATTAAGTCATACTTGTCTTTAGCCCAACCTCTTTTTCTTTCCTGTACAATTTCATATATTTGTATCTTTTTCTTTAACACAAAGATTTGATTTTCTAGTTTCCCAGTGTGACTAGTGGTCCCATCCATGATAGACAAAGTCACAACAAAATCCTAAAGAGAGAAAAACTGTCTTCTATCTGTCAGAGTTCTGACATCCTCTATCCATTAATGATGTAGAGAGAACCCATAAAACTTAAAGGAAAGTCTGGGAAATTTATGTTAAATGCCATCAGTCTCACACGAACATATGGCTTTGAAGTCCAGTCCTTCACATTTCCTGAAGATAAGAATTAAATAATGACCCTGTGTAAAAACACTAAAGGTCTCTTTCTCTTAAAAGAGAAAAATGAGCAGAAGTACAGGACACTTCCTAAGCTCAGCCTCTGTTAGCCCACCTCGAATCCTCTGACACACTCCCGAGTCTCCCTCGCGGCGATAGGAAAGATGCGGTAAACTGGAGATTTATAACACACGACAAGTCAACCCAGATCTTTATGAAACTGGAAATGAGTCAGCAGCATTAGGGCTGCTTGAGATTCAGGGCATTTCAGAGTGAGGGGGAGAAATCTTCAAGAGTTTCACAGGGAATGTTTTACTCTCTGAAAAATTGCTGAGAATTCTTTAGAGGCAAAGTAATGCCTGGGTTTTTATTTTCCACAGCCAGGTGGTAAATGAACCATGGCTTTGCAAACCGGGATCAGACAGCTGACAATAAGGAGGGACGCATTGTCATCGGGATGTCTAATTACTTCCATACAACCTTTACTAAAAAGTACCTAACCTTCGGTTGTTCCTAATGGCTAAATGCAGGGCACAAACGCCATCACTGAATGTGTTCTTGCCTGTCTACCGTATTCTTTCCCCAAGTTTGACGTTTTTCTCCTCTATTCACTGCACACAAGAGTCACACTCAAAAGCCTTATTTTTGCAGCAGTGCATACTCAAGTTTTAATGCTTATTGGATTGATCCTTAACAAATTCATGCTTTGTAGTAAAATCCTTTGTGTTATCATGCACAACAACGAAAACAAAACCTTTGTTCCCTGAGTTGCCTCTCAGCGTTGGGCATGAGTGTAGGCCTTACAAGTAGTCTGCTAATTTTCACTAAAGCCCTGCAAAGAAACCTCATCTATTTTAGACTTCAGGATCCTGCATTTTTGAGACCTGTAATTAGATCACTAAAGCAGTTCATATACTGTAGATATGGAATCAAAGCATAGATTGGCTTGAGATCTGACCATACGGCTGCCTCTGTTTCTCTCACTACTTAGCTCATCCTTGTCTCTAAGATTTCAATACTATACAACCATGCCCAGACAGCCATCCTGAAGAGAGAACTCAGTGCCCCTGTGCAGGAAAACTGGAGTTGCTCACCTAATCTGAAAGCAATTAAGGACTCTGACTCATTGCTTTTATTCTGATCCCCTTCCTAATTTGCTAGTCTGTCACCCCTACTTAGACTGAGAACCAGCTGAAGACTTCTTAGCAGCCATTTTACTTGGCACGCAGTAGGTACTCATCAAATGCCTCTTATGTGTGGCCAGCCATAAATGAATAAATAGTTGAAAGGGGTGCCCACATGATTTCTGGGGCCAGGAAAGGCTAGAAGGGAGCTCTCTCTGGCCTTTCCCCAGCAGCACCATCATGAACAACCCCTTTTTCCTTTAGTGCCAAGAATTGAACTGAGGACCTTGTGCTTACTACCGATGTGTTTGTGCCACTGAGCTATATCCCCAGCCCAAGAACAAGCCTTTTGTGCTATCATAATTTGCTGAAAAAGTGAAATGGAATAACTAGATATGACTCAATGCCCAGGCTCTCGTTTTCAGCCTTCACCCTCACTCTTCCAGCTCAATTCACCTTCCAATGATCCACGAAATCTAAGGCAAAAATTATCTCCCTACAAGGAGGTTCATAAGTGAGCATTAAAGGAGCTGCTGAGGGGCCTTCATGGAGAGAAAGCCACGTAAAAGCCATTAGGAGGCTTTATTGAATTGTAACCTAAAGAAATGGAGTTGTACTCCTCAGGCTGTGGTGAGATCTACAAGCAAATTTTAGGGGTCAGCTTAACTAGAAAATTGATCTTTTCCTTTTTCACAGATCCCATAACAAGAATAGAGAAAAGACTGGGGACCTGAAGGGATGGAGCAAAGAGAAGGCGGCTTGCTGGGGATGAGTGGAAGAGACTCTTCTCTTCATGAAACATGTACTCTCTGGAGGGCTGAGGTCCTAGGCAGGGGGCCTGAAGATGAGACCCTTGTGATCCTGGATTCTGCTAGGTAGGGAATTTCCAGAACAAGTCAAAGAGCAGGTTTTGTATTCAGGACCACAGGGTCCCTGCCTCCTTTTCAAGGGCTGAGACACTTAGGGACATTCTATCACTATTTCTTCAGTAAAACATTGCTATTGCATGTGAGTACGCCATGCTCTTATTTTATAGATAATTGCTATGGTTTGCTGTGGTTTGTTTCAAAGTTTCATAGGCTGCAGATACATCATTTTGAGGTGAAGAAATATTTCAAAGGTGATTGGGTCACAGGGACAAGAAGGGCTTAATGTAGGTCTCTCAGAGTGGGTTAGGTTCTCTCCAGAGCTGGTTGTGATGTAAGAATGAGTGTTACCTCTCACCAGAAGTCAATGCTTTGGGACCTCCAGAAAGGTGAGCTAAATGTGTTTCTTTTCTTTCCATGATTCCCAAACTTGGGTAATGTACAGTAGCAACACAAAAGGAACAAAGACTGTACTATATATATTCCAGCAATTAAATGTCTTAGGCTACAGTTGAGATATCGAATGTCTGCCAAAGACCTATGTGTCCCAGTTTTGGTGCCCGAAGAGGCATGATCAGGAGGAAGTGCTGGAACCTCAGCAAGTGGAGCTTCGTGGAAAGCTCTGGGTCGCTGGGCTTGTGACTCAGATGAAAATATAGGGCACTGGTCTCTTCTTCGTTTGCAGTTTAGATCCTGAAGTGAACAGTTTGCTTCTGCCTGCTCCTGCATAACGTGCTGGCCTCAACAGAGGCCAAAGCATTGCTCCCACTCATTCCTGATCTGGAACTTGCAGGACTGAGGGCCAAAAGAACCCTTTCTCTTTATATGTTAATTACACCTATTATTTCATTACAGGAACAGGAAGTTGACTAATACATTTTATTATATGACTGTCCTAAGAGGAGTCCGTGGGTGGTGGTGGCAGCAATATCTCCGTATTGAGTCCAGAAGCACTTCCAAAGTATGGCACTTATTAAATAATGAACACTTCTGCCCGCGGGGATGCTGATTGCGGAAGTTGCATAGCCAGTTGTACTTGTTATAAAAGATAACTGTGCTTTTAAAAGAAGTCACCTCTAGTGATTTTTCTACTGCAGCCATGATTCCTGATAATAAGCTATCGATGGGTGTGACAAATTTAGCTCCTGGGGACCGTGAGTACCTATCAAGGTGATGGATCCTAATCATGACAGGGCCTCAGCTGAGGAATAATCACCTTCCCAAGGTTTGCTACTGTGACTGATCATTGCTGTTATTATTATTATACCAATTCTTCCGATGAAGAAACTGAGACTTAAAGAAGCTACATACTTGCTGAAAGTAGCACAATGACTGACTGATGGGCCAGGGATTTGTTTTTCATTTGAGAATCTACAGAGACTCCAAAAAAAAAAAAAAAAAAAAAAAAAAAAAAAAAAAAAAAAAAAAAAACAGACAGGATAGTGAAAGTAGAAGAGCACATCTCTGCCAATTCTGACCACAGGGCTACTTTCATCAGAAGACTGCTGAGAGATGCTTTTCAATAAGTTAAGGAAGATACTATTTTCAGTGGTGAGAAAGGAACTGTTCAGGGGATCAATTTCAACAAAGCCATCCCTAGCCAACATTATGGAGTAAACTTGTGCAAGCCATGCTTACTGGGAAACTTGTGGTAACTTCTCAGAACTCAATTGCATTCTGACATCCTATTCGTCTTCCAGTTTATTTCCCATCCCTGACCCTGATAGGATTAGAAAAACCTTGGAGAATATCAGTAATGGCACCTTTTCTTTTTCATGACACATTACTCTGGAATGCATTTAATATCTTCAAATTGTCATTGATTGAAACGAGTAATTCCAAATGAACTGTTTAAAACTAATATCCTTCCTTTTCCCCCTTAATATATTTTCTCCCTAGCCACATACCCAGGCTTTTCAAAGGTCTCTTCCTCAGTGGTCTGCAAGCGGTGGCATTGTCCAATGAGGTAGGAGCATAGAAAGAAAGCATCCAGCACCATCCACCTTCCTGGGCTCAAGCTCTCCCTCCCTGACCCTCTGCCTAGAGTTGAGCTGTGCCTATGGTGTGTGCTCAAGAACCACATGACCAACAGGGAAAGCACTCCCAACTGGAGCTTCTTATTGAGACCACGAGAGGCTGGAATAGTGGCATTGATTCTCCATTGGGGCTTTTGAGGAGCTGCAGATGTGTAGATTGAAGAATGGCTGCTATTCAGTGAGATTTGTGAAGCTTTGTCTACTTTAAGCATTTCTCCCAGAAACCTTTTGCCGATTAAAATTCTCATCATTTTGTACTTATTGTCTACAGAGGATGCTGACTGTAAAATTAAGGACTCTCAACCAAAATAAGTTTATTTAAAGGGTTGAAACCTTGAGGGCCAGAGGACAGAAATATGGGTGGTGAGTTCCAGGTGCAGAGAATAATCAAAGAGTGCTTGGCCAAAGAGCAGCAGGGCTGATTACTGTTTGGACAGAGGGAGCAGGAAAGAAAATGCTACAGGGAAGACAGTTTCCTTACACCCCAACCTACTAGCCCTGGCCCTAGGGCCTAATTCAAGCCCTGGATTCCTCCCAGGATCTGCATTTGCAAGGACCATGGGAGGAAGACTGCAGCACAGACACCACACACGTGCATGCCAACTCCCACCACACCTCAGCTACCATGAGTTACTCTGTGCTAGGTCAATTTCCTCATCTGTAAACTGGGTATATTTGCCCCTCTGATTCCAGATTGTGACCAGCTATAACTAAAATCATGAAAGTGCTCAGTGTAGGGTCAAATTCAGATGAGGTGCTGAATAAATGGTGATGATCATCCTTGTCAAGTTCCCTTGAAAATACCCTTCATCTTTCTTCATAAAGCAGAGAAGGAAAAGAGGTCAGGGAGAGAGGGAATGAATAAGGGAGAAGGAGAAGCAATGAGAGGAGTATTTATGAAGCATCTAATGTATGCCAAATATTTACTCAATTACTCTGCTCATACAAACACTCCTTGAGAGAAAATAAAATGCATGTATTTGATTTGGCCTTCTCTTAACTTTTTCTCCTTCACCTTGTCTATCAGGCTCAAGTTTCTCAGGATTCTGGGTGCATAGCAACATTGATAAGAAAAGGAGAAACAGAAAAGGCAGGATGCAGAAGAAAGCACTATGTCAACCACAAGTTCATTTGTTTCAAATCCCAACACTTTAATCATCCTGCATGGGGGAGGGGGTGGGCAGGACAGCCTCACACTGCAAACAGGAATCCATCTTTTAAAAATGAAATCCTCCTGCCAAATGTAAACTATGTGTGCACCAGTACTAAGACTTCCATCCTAAAATCTCAGAGAAAGAGGATGAAGCAGAGAGTCGGCCCATCACGGGTCCAGAGTAACTGATTCAGATAATGCGAGGGAATAATCTTGGAATATTTCAAAGCAGAAGAGATTCCATCCCTCCTGCTATTTTCTCATCTCTTCTAAATATTCAAATGAGTTGAGACAACTGCTTCACTTGGCATTTGGATCCGTCTCTTAGTTACTCCAAGGCTCCAGTGCTTAGTCATTTCTTAGCTTATGTCGCTGACACTTTGTTCTTGGAATTGACACTGACTCCAATGACCTTGTCGCATCTGGCCTCCCAATTCCCTTGAAAGGCCTGAGCAGCTTGTGTCCATGAATATTCCCCTCCTTTTTTTCCCCTCCCTCCCTCCCTCACTCCATCCTCTTCTCCCTCCCTCCTTCTCAACTATCAGGTGACAGGAAAATTCTTGAAAAGTTAATTCCTGGAGCCCTTTGTCCTTACTCCTTCTCTACTGAACCTCACTGACATTTGCTTCAAGATCTGCTGTTTTTCAAACAACGATCTGGCACTGATCTAAGGTTTCCAAATGTTAACTCCTTGGCACCAGTCCTGTAGGTGCTGGAAGGATTTCTCCCTGATTTGCACATGAACCTTTTCATTTTGAAGCCTATCAGGGTCAGCTTGGCTTTCCATGTTGCATACAAGGTGATTTGGAGGCAATGGTCCAGAGAGAGGTATAAGGAAGTCTGTCACCTATTTTTCAGACCATCTCTCTGCCACATACTCTTCTGGGCATTTGGAAATTTGCAGTGCTCCTGGGCTCTTATTTATACCTCCCAGGCAGAGTGCAGGTTGGGCCCTTCCCTATGTAGCAGATTTTTAGTTTCTTTTCAGGGAAATCTACAATATTTCCAGTACCTTGCACACACTGCTCTCATGCCCTCAGTCAGAGGAAAGCTTGCCTAGTGCTCCTTTAATCAAAGGATCTCTTCTCCCTGGGCATGACTACCAAGTACTAAAATGTCATCAGAGCACCAGGGCACTGGCTAGGATGTCTGCTCTGCATTAAGGCGTGATCACAGCACTGGCATTCATAAATTTCCACATTCCCTGCCTGATTCGTGAGGACAGAGAGCAAGTGGAACTTGGTAGAAGGGAAGAGAGGAAGGAACAGAGATGAAAGAAGAAATCAATTCATCTATCATTTCTCCATCAATTCATTCATTCATTCTCAAATTTTCCTAGAACATTATCATATACAGTTCAGAGAAGGGTTAGGGATTTATATATGCAAATGATGTAATTTTGCCTCTCCAGCAATGCAAAAGTCTACTAAAGAAATGAAGACCCTTCAGAGAGCATGTAAGCAGGGCTATTATTTTGAATAAGTGTTTGTCCAATGTTGAGAGCAGATTTGAGTTTGAATATGAGTTTTCTAGAAGAAACAATGTCTAAGTTGAGTCTTCATGGAAGCCTCTATGCTTTGGAGGACTTTCTGGGGGTTGATGAACAAAATAAACTCTGTCTCTGATACCTTGAAGCTGCAATTCTAGATCAGATCATGCACAGTTGTGGTTGTGGGAAGAGAAAAGAGGCCAACTGTGGAAAAGGACAGAGATCAGTGAACAGTTCTTATGTGGCAGGTACAATTCTAAAAGTATCCTGTTTAATCTTTGGAGCAACGTTATGGAGCAAGCACAGCTATTCCTCCTCTAGCAGCCTACCTGTTAATGACTCTTCAGACTGACGACAGAGGCACACGATTCAGAGGCACAACCTGACGCTCATAATTATAGCTCATATTCAGGCTCACGATGCAGGCAAGTGAGCAGCAAGCAATATGGCCTTATGGTGGCTTCTTCTACAGTGTAGTGCGGTAATCTTTTCTGGTTGTACTATAGCATGCAGTACTGCAGTCTCTTGTTCTATTACACATTATAGTACATTGCATGTAACAAGTATGCAAAGAAAAGCAAGCTCATCAAGTTGGAGCTTGCTTTGACCATATCTTTGTTCTGAAGACTGGGATGTACATGTGCATACCATATACAATTCCTCATTTAGTAACTGCAGGAATGAAAGTAGGTCATGAAAGGAGGAAAGCCCTGTATTATTATTTCCATGTGAAAAGCAATATAACTGGAATTTAGATGATAATCCACCTGCTTCCTATCACAGAACTTAAAAGGTACTAGTTCAGGGATAGGACCACAGGTACTTCTTAATGAAAAGCATGGACTTTTTGATTCATATGAAACGCTATTATCGCATCTGATAGAAAAAGAGAAATTGGGTGTTCCAGGTAGAAGGAATAATATTTTCTAAGTTTTTGTGATCTGATAGAGTAGGGTCTATTTCTGAAGCCACAGAGAGGGCAGGATGAGTGGCATCACAGAAGGTGGGAATAACAGGCCTGAGTGTGGCAGTCGTGTTTGGTATCCATAGAGTCCTACTCACCATGTTGAGGACTCGGTGCTGGGTTCCGTGGGCCCTGCTGAACCCTTGAGAGGCCTTCCATGGTGCCCAGCAGGATAAAATCAGAGTTTCAGAAGTAAATGTTTATATGACTAAGCAAAAGATATGAGTTAGCTATTAATAGAAAAATTAAGAAAAAATGAATCAATCTGAGAGTTTTGAAGGAAGAAAATAAACAAGATTAAGTGATTAATTTAGAGTGGCCCTGAGAGGCAGAGAGGGATCATGATGATTCCTACATTTGACCTGAGCAGTTGGAGTCATTGATAATCTCTAAAAACTGGAATACAAGTGTTTTCTTTATGGAGAGTAAGATGATGTGCTCAACTCGTAACATACTGTGTTTAAACTCCTAGAAGAAACTCAGAAGCAGATAGCCATAGTTAGCTATGTATGAGTCTGAGGTTGGAAACATGGTTTGGATTGGGCAAATACATTTACGTGTCACCATCTATGGTGTTAGAGAAGTCCGTGCTATTGCAACCAATTATATATCTCAAGGAAAACATGCATAAAAGAGAAAACTGATCAAAGAAAAAAGGCAAGGAAAGCTGGGATACAAAATACAAGTAGAAGAAAAGTAGGTAATTAATGAATCATAGGAAGGCATGACTGAGTGGCAAGGAACCATGAGAATTAACACATCCTTACCCTTCATGATTAGGCACCGTCTGCCCTGTTGACATTAGAGGCATGGCCCATAGGAAAGTACCTATAGCAGAACAGGAGCCCAGGGTTTGTGGCTCCAACCCAGGCCAGGATTCCTATGCATATGCTTTTGCTTCCCTTCACTTCACTGTCTATCATGTGAATTAAAATAAAATTCATTGAAAACATGCATCCTTTTAACCACTGCTTGCTCTTGAACTTTTTATATTTGCAAGATTGTTGTCTTCTAGGCCATGAACAAGAAGAAGTATGTTTATTGCGTGTCTGGTTATTGGAAATGAGAAAACTGAATGTTATATTTTTTTCACCAAATGGGCTTTATATCCCCATTAGCTATTGAGGAAACTGAGGATAGTATGCAGAAAGAGATCTGGAGGTGCATAGAGTCACACGGGGGGGGGGGCGTGGACTTTCTGATTTCATTGCCAGTTCTAATTATTTCTGTTTGTCAACTTCTGGGAGTTCAGAGCTGGTTCCATATGCATTCTAGAAAGGGTCATTTTAGGGCAGTGGTCTTAATAATACTTGGAGGAGGGTGACTTTATTTTGAAGTTTTATTCTCTGTATTGGGGGACTGTGATGAATTCTAATGTGGAGGCATAACTTTTGGGAAACGCAGGTAATTGAGAACTAACTTCACAGTTATTAAAGGAGTCAGTGCTTTTGACGTTCACAGCAAGTCTATCATTGTGCAGGGGCCCCAGCCACTTGTGTTGGAGATGAGTTAATGTAGTCACAATATGACACTCTATTTTTATTCTTTCCCCAGATCAGCCGTAGTCTAACAATGCATTTCAAAGTACCGCTGACGGAAGCTCCTCCTGAAACCTGTTCTCCCAGATAAGTATCTTCATCCCATTCATCGCTTGAAGAAAAAAATTCTTAGCACACGGCAGCATTTTCATCTGCTTTGGTTTCAGCCAGAGATAAACCGAGCCTGCTGCAAACTAATTAATATCAGTCACTTGGAAAGCAGAAATTGGGCGACACCAAGCTTCTCTTTCTTGATAAACAGATTGCTGGGTAAGAGATGTGCATGAATGTGACCATTCATTTGGCCAGAGAAAGAGCAGAACTGAGGTGTTTTTAGACAGCTATTTGGAAGGTATGGGCAAACATCCCTAGGCTTCATTCATTTGAGCTCAGGTGAGCCTTTTGCACTGTTTCAGGCTTCTGTAAGTCTTGGGGATCAGCAGAAATCTCTAGGCCCCCAGGGAAGTGCCTCTAAAATAATAACCAGAGTTGTTAAAATAATGCCCAAGTCCTGGAAATGCTGGCTGTGTACCTTGAGCCTGTGCAGCTCTCCTTGTTTGCCTCAAGGCTCTACTGGAGTAAAGAACCAGGGAGACGGGCATGGTGACGTGTAACTCAAGCAATCCGAATCAGAGTCAGGCAGCAGCAAAGAGGAGCAGAAAGTGCGTGGAAGCGAGAAGCATCAGAGAAGTGCTTTTTACCACTGCAAACCTGGGCCTGAGGAAGTGAAAAGCTCCAGGAAAAGACAGGTCATGTCCTGAAATGACTGGGACAGGAACGCTCACCGTGGCTTTTCCCCCAAATAAAGAAACCATATTTTCATTATAACAAAACTATTGTGTCCTTGGGTCACTCTGCCAATGAGCCACGAGAAGTAGAATGATGCCACCCTCCCAAGTTTACTTACGCTCAATTTCTTAGGGAAAGCTTGCAGAATCCTTTCGTAAGGTCAAAATTGATGAATTTTCATTTGTATGAGTTTGAGAATGGTATTCCAGAAGTGATTCAGAAAATCTGGAGAAGAGCTCAGCTAACGGTGAAAATTGTGCCCATTTTCATTTTTCTATTTAGGCAGCAAACATACTTACATACTCAATGGGCAAAATAAAGATAAACTAGCAATATAAAATATGGCACTACATGGTGACAGATGTATGTACAGAAATCCAAGCAAGGAAGAAATACAGATGACAGAATAGAGAGAAATGGGTAAGGAAACGCTGATAGAGTAAATATGACATGGACTAATTACTGACTGAAGCTGTGCTCATGAGCAGATAGTAGCAAATTCGTGGATGCTCTCAACTCCAGGGAAGAGCTAGGAAAAGGGAATCTCAGTACTTCTGCACTCCCCCTTATCCAGTTCAACACATCAAGAACTGACCTAGGCAACACAGATCCTTTCTTTTCTCACAACAGAAGCATTAGTTGCCATCGATGCTGGGGGCATTTCATAGATCCATACTCATTATATTGTACGCATCTTCTAGATTCCTGATTTCCTGATGGCAGCTTATTGCATTGTTTCTACATTTTGATAATTAAGAATAGAACTTGGGATATGGTAGGTATTTTTTTCAGTTTATAGATCACACTAATATCTCCACACTTGATTGCAGGTAGAAACTGCATGCATTATCCATCTCTTCTTTACGTGACACAAGTGGCTCAAAGGAGATGTTCAGTAAGTGACAAATAAGGAGTCCTATCACGCTTTAGCAAGATGGCGGAGTTGATGGCCTCCCGAGTATGTGCACCTTCTCTGAGCACCGAGCGTCACTGTGCCTCTGCTCTTGTGGGAGGCAAGGAGGACTCAGGTATCGAGATTTCCCTTAGTTTTGCCCGAATATAATTAGCATTCATCTTGAGTTTAACTGAGCAATGGTATGCTATAAAAAATAGTAGTCGTAGTTTCTCTTTTCCAGTTTAACCTTAAAATATATAAATCAACAAACGTTTGAATTTTCAGTATTATCTGTAAGCACAGAGGAGATATACTGGAGAAAAGATACATTTTGAATTTTTATTAGCATATGTTTACAACACATAACATCTCCATTTCTTCTGGGGATTTGGTACATGTATGTAACATATTTTAATTCATTTTTCTTGCCTTCCCCCTCTCCATTCTGGCCATTGCTTGATCCCCTTGCCATTTAAGAAAGATGGATCTCCTTAACTCCTATTGTCTTTTATTCTGCTCATTATGTATATTTTCAGTTCTTTTCATAAGAGAAACCATGCAATATTTAAACATGTGTGTCATTGATTTCACTTAATATTATGATGTTAAACTACAACCATTTTCCTAAAAATTCCTAAGTTCATCTTTATGGTGGAAAAGTTCTTTATTGTGTGTAAGTACCACATCTCTTTTATTCATTCATCTGTTAATGGACATGAAGGTTGCTTCCAAGACCTAGCTGCTATGGGTTGAGCTGGTTCAACACAGATATGCATGTACCACTGCAATACGCTGCCTCTAACTCTTTTGGGAAGATAACTGCAATGTAACAGCTCAGTCAAATGCAATTTATATTTTTAGCTTTTTCAGGAATCTCTATACTGATTTCCATAGTGCTTATACTAGTTTGCTTTCCCACCAATAATGTAGAAGGCTTCCTTTTTTCTTGCAGCCTCGCCAGCATTTGTTATTATTTGATTTTGTTATTATTATAGTCATTCTTTCTCAGAAGGTAGAATCTCAGTGTTATATCTATTTGCATTTCCCTAATCACTGGCAATGTGGGGAATCTCTTCATATATTTACTGGCCATTTGAACTTCTGCTGAGAAGTGTTTCTTCATTGCACTTGCTCACACCTTGAACTTTTTAATTCATTTTATGGCTACATCTGATTAGTCTGTAGAAGACTGATCCTGTTTTCTTTTTGTACCACACTGATGGTTCATCAATATGCCTGCTGCCTTTACAGGTTCTGTTTGTTCTGTCTGGGTTTGGTCTTGCTAGTGGGTTGCTGGTTTGTGTTCAGGTGTTGTTGTGTGTTGCTAGGCATGTTGTAATACAAGTGAAATCACAATAACATCCTATGTTCTAATGCAGACAGTATGACCTGAATCCTGGTCCAGGTCATACTGTCTGTGACCCCAGGAACCCTCTTTCATGGTTTCCAAGACACATCTCCTGAGATTAGGTCTAATTCTTTGAATTTATTTATCTTTTCAACTTGAATCTAGGAAATCAATGGGTAAATCATTTCACTCCATTTCCTTTGTAAATTTCCTTTGGAAGGGTGTGGGAGACCTTGGAAGGTTGAGAAATACCACGGATTTCATGCGGCATGTTACCCAAGGTGATCAATGAAGTTGTCAAGAGCTTCACAGCCCTCTGAAGCATCCCAATCACTCCTATAATCCCAGCCTCTGACCTGATCTACATCTAAATTTGGGAAACTTCCAGCAACAAAAACGTGTGGAAATAGGACACTGTCTGCATATGTGCTGGGTGGTGGGAAAGAAAGACTTTAAGAAGACACCAGACAGAAAGGAAAGTAGCTTCTTTAATATCCAGGTTTTCCTAAAGGTCATCCCCTTGAATTTAGATATACATTGATTATTTACAGAAGAGTCATCATCTCAAAGGGAACAATGAACCCCAAACAGATACATAAGCCAAGTTTTAGGCAGGATCTTCTAGTGTAAAATACTGCTCTTCCTCCAATAAGCTTAATGTCCTTTCAATAGTACCCTTCTTCTGTGGCCCATGAAATGAATCACAGGAGATTATTTTCTGGGCAAATAGGTAGAAACACCCTGATGCAGACAGTGCCCCTTCTGATTGCAGCCTGACTTCCACTTATTGAATCAAGTAGTAGTTCAGGGGTTTCAAAGGAGAGTTCAGCCAAATAAGAGGGAAAAACTCACAGTGTGTCAAGGTACCTGCTGCAGAGCTATCAGGTCATAGATCTAAATGTCAGGACTCTATGCCTGATTTGCACATTCCAAACCAATTTGGTAATTTTTTTTTCATTTTTACCTGCATGCATGAAGTGCTTTGGAATACTGAAACAATTTAGAATCATATTTAGCTTGAAACAGTTCAATTAACTTAAGTGCTGAAACATGTGCTCCAGCTGGTAACTAGTTTAATCTGTTACTATAACAAGAAATAATTTCTTCAGGGCTGGGGCTCCCCCGTGTCCTCCTGGAGAGGGCATGGCCATGTACAGGTATGTGGGTATGGGAGTAAGGAGTGCAGCAAAAACAATTCCTCAACTTAAACAGAAAATTGAAACAACTCAATCATATATATATATATACCTACCTATGGGTTTCCATCTTCTGCTGTGAATTTATGACCCCCTGTTCCCTGGAACAACTTTATAATCACTCAATAAGCAAGATGAAGGTGTGGATCAAGGGTCAAAGATTTTTAAAGCTATTGCATAAATACATGTAAACATAAGCCAAAGTGATAATAACTAAGAGGAATCTCAGGAGCTCCAAGAAGAACGAATAGCTGAGACACTTTGAGCATCTGCTAAGACAACTCCAAACTCCTGAAAGAAGATTTTCCCTCCATCTTCTACCAAGGTTCAATTGTTCTAATTGTTTTTACACCAAAAGGTACCATTGTGAATTATGCAAGGATATCAACAGCAGGAAAATATCATGCAAATTTTCAAAAGACTCAAGATAATTCTGCTTTTTACTTTTGGATATGTCAAAATGCTTAAAATATAAACGAAAATAACATATACTAACCATTGGGATTGATTACTCCTAAAGTAGGAAGGAGGAAACTGATTTGTTTCAAGAGAAATCCTGAAACTGTCCTACCGATTTGATTTGAAACTGTCTCATTGCTATTTGTTTATCAATAAAATTATGGCAAAAAAGAGAAATCCTCATATATTAGGTAAAATGTTAATAGCTCATAAATCTGAGTAGTACACATATGAGTCTGAATTATATTGTTGTATGCGCTGACCAGTTTATTAGAAAATGTTCAAATTAAAACTTTAAAAAAGTCAGTGATAGTGCCCATTTTCAGACACTATTATATCTAGTCATTTCTTGGAAATTCTTCCACAGTAGACACTACCAGCTCTGGGTCAAGTTTATTTAGGCTCACAGAATTCCAGAAATGAACATCCCTACACATCAAGTATTTAACTGCTCTTTTTCACCAAGCATGTCCACCCAACTGGGGACAGAGCCAGCTGTTCCAGCCTTAGAATCTGAGTCCCTTTTTCCTTACTAATGGTATTGAGTGCAGTTAGGGGGGCAACCCAAAATTCACAGTGAAACGGGAACTATGACTGTCCAGTATCCACATTCATCCTAACTATAGGGAGGTTAGCACTGTGTAAAGAAGTCTACAGAGCCATATTTGAGAAAAATTAAGATGTTTTATTATGAGCATCTAACATTAACATTGTGTCATAACAATGAACACAGCCACAAGAATGAGGAAGTTTTGGTAGAAACATAGATCGAGCATATGGCCACTGCTTGTTACATATCTCAGCCTTAAGTAAGGTGATTTAAAAACTTGGGAAATCATAAGGTACTATTAGACAATAATTGTTTTTGTTATTTGGTTCCCTAGTAATAACAGTATATTATTGTTAAGTCTCTAAATCCATTTAAAGAGGTCTATGTTTTAAAAAGTTAGTTTTAAGGGAGACTGTCCATGGCTTCTTACCAGCAGGTCAATCCTGCTAAGGAAAAACAAGAGAATTTCTGGCCTTAATCCTTACAGATGTTGGTTATACACAATGTCCCTGATTTAAGATTGTTAATTTATGTTTTTTTGTTGTTGTTGTTTTGTTTTACTTTAACATGATGTGAAAGTGAAATGCATTCAGTTAAATTGTACTCTGAATGTTGCACTTTTCCTGGGTCAGTGGGAGTCAAGGCAAAAATACTCTCTTGTGAGTCCAGACAGTGGCGGGAGGGTGCAGCTTCCAGTCAACTATGTGATCACAAAAGGAAGCATCTGATGAGTGCAGCATGCTGCGTTGCTAAGTTCTGCTTCTCTCTAGGTAGATTAGATCTATTAAAAGCATTTCTGAGTTATGATATGTTCATCTGATGATGGGTTTCTGGAAGTGTATCTGCCATTACCCATTATCAGACAGTAATATACTTTGTAAAGAACACAGTATATGTAAGGATAAGGAGAGAGAGACAGGAAGACAGAAAGAAAAAGAGCAGATAGAGAGAGGAAAGGAGAGAGAAAGAAAAAGAAGAAGAGGAGGAGGAAGAAGAAAACAAAGATTACAGAGATACTGATTGACACTGTCACAACAACAGTGTCTTACTATTACTATTAGGAAATTTGCATATTAACTTTCTCTTATGTTGCTAAATATATGTAGAGTAGGATCCATGTATATTTCTCCTCTATTCCTAGTACTCAATGTGAATTCTTGTGCTCTGGGAAAGTTCAATGATTTTAGAATAACAGGAAAAATAAGTTATCCAAGCATCAGTATTTCATGATATTCTCCTTCCTCCACAGTAGTTGACAATGAAGTTTGGAAGTCAGCTGGACTCTTTCCACATCTGTAGAGCAACTTCCCTAAAGCTCCATGTCCTCATCTACAAAATGGAAAGAGTTATGTTTCTACCTTATCCTCTTGTTAGGAGGATAATTAAGAAAATACATGTAAATGCACAAAGTAACTAAGTGATAGTAATTTCACAATAAATGTTATATGATACATCATTGTAATTATTACTGTTGTCACTTTTTTCAAAATACAGAATCTATTCAATTTTCAACTGAAGTATAGCTTTTCATGTTTGTCTCTTTTCTGCAATCAAGTGCATAGATAGACATAGAGATAGAGAGACGGAGAGAGAAAGAGAGAGAGAGAGAGAGAGAGAGAGAGAGAGAGAGAGAGAGAGAGCACTTTTAAATTGAAATCATTATTACTTAAAGTGACATTTCTAAAGAACCAGGATGACTGGGAGAAACAATGCAAGAGATTCTCCCAAGGTGGGAAGACTCTTAAATTGATCCATTTTCCAAATGGGATTGACAAATCTAAGTTTTTAAGAGGACAAAAAAGCAAATAATTTAGATGGCTTCATGGTACCTAACAAAAATGACTTCTAAAGGAGTTGAAGTTTAACTTTCAAAATGTTGAATGTCTATAACACTCCCTTGCTGTAAATGGGTGCTTTCAGATGGTAAAACTAAGTCAATTAGAAAAAACAAGATGGAAACATGAAGAGCCCTTTATCCTGTATGTGTGGAAGAACATCTTTTTATCATTTCACAAAACTAAAGGTCCAAAGTTCTTTCCAAAATTTGGAAAAATGGAAATTCCAAGGGTATCCCATCACTCTAGCAGTGTGAGGCATTAAACAAAATTCTAATCAACCAGGCTAAGCAACAGTCAGGACAAGAGAGACCAGCTGCTCTCTGGCTGGCAAAGGCCCAGTCACAAACACAGCATCAGCCTGTGAGGTACATTCTCTTGTTCAAGACTCTACTACTGGTCCAGGGAGATAGCTCAGTAGAATAAGCGCTTGCCTGGCAGGCACAAGGGCCTGAGTTCAATCCCCGGTTCTGTCAAAAACTAAGACTCCACTACTGTAGCTGCACCATTGTGCCCTTTGTTCACATAATCCCATGGACTGTATGGCAAAAAAGATGAACAAGAGATTATGGGAATCCTTTCCTACACCTTGTTTTGTACCTGAATTTCACATGTGTTTGATTAACTTTCTCTCCTCCCTTCCCTGTCCTTTAGGGGAACTTTCTATTCTTAGTCCATGCCATAGTGCACCATGATCTCAATGGGTCAGTGAGACCCCAGCACCGTGTGACAAAGGAATTCTTCTGTTTATAAGTTAATCCATTTGTCAGGCACATGCACCCTTGCTCTCTCTCTGTGCCAACTCACCTTCCCCTGGAAAATTGGAAAATCAGAAAATGACAGCCTAACATGTAGGTACCTCCCACCCTCCTGATAGTTTTTGTTTTCCCACCAATTGATTTTTGTTAGTCTCTACTGAGGTTAAGACTGCTAAACCTAAGAAAGATAGCCACTGAGACAGGAGCACGCTGCTTCTGCTGTGTATCCAAGCAAGTGGAGGAGAAACAGGCCACACATCTATCTCACTTGATCATGAGGTTACCTGATACAAAGGTAAAAACAGCTATATCACATGTATATACATGTGACCAATTTATTAGCTTACTCTTCTCAAAGATACAAAGTAATTAACCATGGTTGTGTGATAACGCACAGGAATTCCTGTGAACAGGCACAGTGCTTACAGAGGGTAATACCTTTAAGCACTATGAAATATAAACATATATTTCATTAATATGTACAGTGATCAAGCTAAACACCAAACAAATGGTTAATTTTCTTTTTTGTATGTATTTGGTGCCATGTCTATAGGGTCTCACTACGTAAATTGGACTCGTGCATGCCACCAAGCCCAGTCTCAAACACTGTCCCAGCATTCCCAGAGGGCAGGCCCAACACAAGTGGTTAAATTTGAATCAAGCTTGGTATCACTGTCTTTTGAAATTAAGTAAGTCTTTCAAGTGCACTGGGAAGCTATGATAGAAACAGGTAAGGGACTTACTTGGATATGGAATGAGAAAGCAATGGTACAGTGAACACAGGACTGGGTTTCAACAACACCAAAGTAAATCAAAGGAAAGTACCTGTGAATTTCCTTAAGTGACTTGCCAGAGGCTATTGTGCAGTAACTGTATTACTATAGTTATGTTTTTTTCATCAATTACTATTGCTAAAGAGAAGGTTACTATAGAGTTCCTGACAGCAGCAAAAATAAATTCTCTCCAACTAAGTAGTCTAATAAACTATTTAGGATTTTACCACTTAACATTCTTTCCTTCCCATTTAATTTCAGCTTTCACTTGGATGTCAGTTTGTTGCAAACCCATCACAGAAAACTATGTGGAAAAAAGATAATGTAGCTAAGTGATCCTGGTGTTCACAAACCAGCAAAAGTGCAGTAAGTGTCTAGATCACTCCAGGATTTCTTTCTAACAATTCAGCTACTTCTTACTAGAAATTAATATATGAAAATATATGAAAATGGTCACTATGCAAATTCAAATATCACACTAGCTACTTGCCTTCAGTAAGTGCTATATACATAAATTTGAAACAATGCAATGTTTTAAGGTTCTTGATTATAATAATGCCTTAGTGTGCATATGTGCATGTATAATTATGTTCATTTAATTTAATCATGAAAATATTATAGGATCATTTGGTTTTCTCCTCTAAAAGTTCTCTCACTTTCTTTTCAACTAATTAATTCCACTTTGCTCCATCTATAAATCAGCTGGTGGTAAGGAATGAGTACTGAGCTATAAAGGAATACAGTGACTTTCCTTTGGAATTATGGACAGAAAAATGAACAGGATGGCAGTCTCTAATTTAGCACACATCCTAGTCCTGAAACAAGGACAGGCTTCTCAATAGATCCTAATCCTGGAATTACCTGAACGTTATATTCATTTCTTCCCACAAGTTCTCAATGTTCTTGAATGCTGAGAATTTGCCCTGAGGCAGTCACCTGATTACACAGAGGAGACCTGGAAAGCAGCCCACGTGAGCCACACATTCCACATGCTTGACTGGAGTGCACCATCGGGAGAGCTACACGGTTCCTGGAGTCACATGGAGCAGATCCAGGGGGCCCGAGGGTGGAGGACATTCAACCTCGCCACCCACTAGAAAAACAGATAAGGCCGCAGTACATAGGAAAGAACTGGCCATAGACGGCAGAGAGTACAGCAGGAAGGTTACTGCATGCTATCCTTCCCCAATCAAGGAAATCATTTTTTCCTCTTCAGAGAAAAATTAGGTTCTTTTTCCCCAACACATTAACAGAGACAAGTGAAAAGATACAGGCTGCTTTGTGCCCATCAATGGAATCTGTACAGCATCTTTTCCTTCAGGGATTAATTCAGCGTTTGATTAAATCTTTCTGAGATTTAAATCATGATGTTACAAACCTCCAAGGAACTCTTCTATGAATTGTGACCTTCTTTATTAGTCTTTGCTGTTTGATAGATTACAAAGATTGATTTATAGTGGGTATAGTGCGTTTGAAAACAAGGAACAGCAAGAATTGCCAAATATGCAATTAATATGAATATTGAAAAAATATGCTTCGGTTAAAATATCCTATAATTAAAACTGAGTTATAACAGTGTATCTAGGAGCACTACTGTCAAATGAGTATAATAATGTTATTAGGGCTGTAAATTACATCTAATGATTAGCTAAATAATCCTACAAAAAAAGAGAGCTAGCAATGCCGAAAAAGAATTTCAACTTAATACCACATTATATACAGCTCAGAGAGATTTAGCTTGGAGGACCATTGAAATGAGACAAGCACTATATAAATAAACTATTCATATCCAGTGTTCACTTAATTTTGGTTTCAATAGTTATTTTTGACATTAGCAATAGCAAGGAGAGAAGTGATTTGATGTTTGAGAACAACATGAAATAAATCTTTTTCTCTCATAGATATGTTCCAGTGTCAAAGGAGTGGCTACTTTCACGTCATCAAATCCTACATATTTTTTCTCTTTTCCTTCAAAATATTTATTAGAGTAAAAAGTTAACCCTTTATGGATAAGTTACATGTGTTTAATATCCTTGCTTCTTCTGGGAAAAACCAGAAAATCACTGTATGCAATTTAAGCAAAAGTGGAAGACAATTTAGGATCTACCTTGTCTGCATGCACCTGGGATCTTACTGTTCGTAGTTGTGTATGATGCACTATTTCCATGACAAAATAGTACTTTTGTACTTTTTATATTTATGAAATAATTGACAAATCTTACTATTGCTATAAAGCAAAAAGTGATGCTATTTGGCAGATTTAAGTGCACTATTAATAGCATTATAATATTTTCAATATTTACAAATCTTCTTTTCTCCATAGGAAATTGGAAGGGAAAGCGTGACATATTCAGTCACCCTTCCCCAGCAACAGTTTTATTCTGTGTCTTGAAATACGAATAACCAAGAGTGGGAATGACCACCTGAAATCAGGGGAGAGAGCAATGCTAAGCACTCATTCTCCATCGTTAGAACCAGCCCCACCCACCAAGCAGGATGGATGACCTGACAGGGAGAGGTGCCACCCAGATCAGCTCACCCCATACGTAACCTGATGACACAAGATCAGGAACTACATCCCGTTACACATCTTTGAGAAACATCCAGTCCATCTCTTCCTCGGAATACTTAGCAGATTTCTCCCTAGGGCAATAGTTTCTACATGAAAATACACATTTTCTAGGGTTAAGTCCAAAAATAGAACTAAACCATTTGATGACGTCCCACATCACTTTTCACCTCTGAACGTTCATTATAGAAATTACTGTGTCTGCCTTTATGGATTGAAAGAAGATAAGTAAAACACGGGAGGTGCATATTTCCTTAGAGCTGAACTGCATCCATGAATATGGAAAAGCAGGAAGAAAGGGGGAGAGAGAGAAAAGCCAGAGAGGAAATGGAATAGTAACAAGCAAGTGATATGTTCTGATCTGAGAAATATGCCAGCAGTTTGATTACGATAAATAAGAAAAGCAGAGGTAGATTTGAAACATTCGTTTCCCTTTATTAGCTCAGTGAGGCTGATGTGTACTGCACATTTAAAAAAAAATCACAGGAATTTTCATACAATGAATAAAACCACAACAATACATGTAGAATTGGCAGGTGGAAAAAAAGCCCGGCAAGGGCTCCACTAATCTCTCACTTTCCCTCTTCAGCATAGTTCAACCAACAGTATTACACTTTCACCTACAAATCTTAAAGTAGCTCCAGCAAATCAGCAGTTCACATTATTGAAAATGTCTTTCACATAGGTACAGATTTAGAATCATCACATTATATTACATGGCTATTCTAGGTCATCTATAGATCAGGTCTTAGACTACAGTGATTGAAGTTCTCATTACAGCCATCGAAAAAGGACACATAATCATTACCTACTGTAAGCTCACATCTAAAGGCATGAAAAGGTTTCCTTTTTTCAACTGACCCAAACATCATACCCCAGTAGTGCAAAGTTCCCTCTCTGCTGTTTTGAAAGTTGACAGCCCAACCGTTGTTCTCAGAGTCATTTAGCAAAAATTGATTTTGTTGTATTGGAAGAATTATTCTGCTACAGCTCTTTAAAAACCCCACATTTCTAAAGCACCAATTCGATTACCAAAATTGTAGATGTGGTACTTACCACAGCATGAAGGCAATGGCCCATGGTCATCTAAAAATCCTACAGATCTATGCTGAAATTTGCCTCCAGTGATGATGGGGGGGGCATGTGCTCATTTGAAATATTCTCTCCCAATTGTTTTTTAAAAAGCAGGAACATATCTTACATTTTGATGGGCTACCCACAGTGTCTGCATAAGATACAAAAGCTTCACTAGCTGTAGATGAGATTCGAAGTTCATGGCAGAAACCTATCTTCATGGTAACAACATTTGTTAGGCCACAGGGGGATAAAGTAATCTGAAACATGGAGTCCGTAGTGTTGTCTTTTGATAAGAAAAGGAACCAAGTAGTTCACTCATGTCAACAATCCAGGTCAAAAAGGAGAATGTATTTAAGATTGGATCACAAAAATTTAAAGGCAAAATAGAGAACGCATCTGATCCTTGAACACATAATAGGATTTACTAAATATTGATTTCTTAAAAATAATTTATTGCTCTTAATAGTCTTTTATTCTACAACAGAAGATACTCAAAATTCAGAAAGAAAGACTGTAAACTTTAGTTTGGCGTTCACAAAGAGTTAAAGTACCTGCATTTAACCTACAGAACAACGAGAATTAGGCGGATTAAAGATGTGTTACTGTTGTAACGCAGAACCTGTGAACAAGTTCTTTTATTTCATAGTATTTTTATTGCTTTCTATCTACTTAGAAATAAGAAGCCAAAAACTCAAGCAAGCATCCGACAGAACAGACAGTGGATTCACTCAGAACACAATATGCTGGTGATAAATGAATGCAGCTCTCAAAATTAGCTGCACTGGCCTGGGGGTGAAACCGATTCAAAAAGATCATGTTGAGTGAGAGAAAGGAAAAGAACAATTAAGTAGTAGGTATATCACGTCTTCCGGAAAAGTCACGTCAGTCAAACAGGAATCAAATCTCAATGGAGTAACTTGAATACACACTCCAAACTTCAGTGAATTGCATTCATGGGACTCCACACTCAGATGAAATCCTGATGCTCAGAATGCAGGGGTTTTTTCTGAAGTTTTTTTTTTTTTTTTTAATTGAATTTAGCAGAAGCAATGTCATCAAGAACAACGTCATGGTCACATCAGAGGCCATGCTAGTGCAATGGGAACACTGCTTCTGCAAAAGCTGAGTTTCCAAAAGGAAGCACTTACACTCCACCCTGACAATCGCCATGCATCCTAGGTAGAAAATCTCCACTGGCTTTATTATTTTCATCATCTCATAATTTATAATAAATAGGCTATCTGCAACTGATAAATATGTCTCTTTAGTAAACAAAGGAATGAAATATCAGTATTTATACAGGATGCATAACTGTAAAAAATACAGATAAATACCATCATCATACTCTGCCAAGGGAAAGAGATACTGGCTTCAAAGATAAGTCTTCAGACACACATTAATTATTGTAAAAATCATACTGTAATTATTACCTCAGCATTTTGTATCAAATTAAAATCACAAAAATTAAAACGAAACAGCATTTTAAAAAGATTTTTTTGAACTCTAGTTTCAAAACTACTGTTGATAGAGAAAATAAAAACATTTCTTAATGGTTACCCATTGAGAGACTTTACATAAAATCATGATATCTTCTAGAAAAATTTTAGATGAGAAAATTTCATTCCCCTAACAAATCCAGTGTATAAAACTTCAAAGAAAAACAAGCAACAAGAAAATGTGGAAAAATATCGCAGAAGTGGTTAATACCTTTAGGGGACTAGGATATTTTCAGACAAGATGCTTCGATCAAAGCTCACCTAAGAAGGGATGGAAGTGCGTAAAGCATCATTTGGTTGTAGTTGCACTCAACGGATACACACACGGTCTTTTGTTTTGTTTTGTTTTGTTTTTTTACAATCAAATATATATAAGCAGTAAGTTCAGCTTCTAAATATGTTAGTGTACAATAATTGTTTCACCTCATAATTACATTTGAATATTCTTGATTAAGAAAAATTTAGCAGTTTTGAAAAGAAGGCTGCATTTACAGTGCATAGCTATAACAAAAAAGAACATTGTTGTATCATATGTACATAAAATAAAAATACTCCATTTAACATCTGTAAATACTCAACTACATCAGAGAATGTAGCAATTACACTATCAGAACACATCCAGAGAGTTCTATTCAACTCTCATTAGCAATGTAACACCGCGTCCGCTCCTCAGAAAGAATTGTCCAGCAAGCTGCACGCTTGACCATTGACAAGGCTGTTAAAATTTGCAGTGGAAAGTCAACATCTTGGACATTTATATGGGTGTCAGGACAAAAGATCAACTACAGAAACTTCAAAATGTTAGGAAAGTTTAGCATCTTACTGCCTACAATATATTCTCCCACCCAGATTCCATGGCAAAAGGAAAATAAGAGAGGGAGGGAGGGAAGAAGGGAGGAAGGGAGGGAGGGAGGGAGGGAGGGAGGGAGGGAGAGACAGACAGACAGACAGACAGACAGACAGACAGACAGACAGAGACACACAGAAAGAGAAACAGAGAGACAGAGACAGAGAGACAAAGACACAGACAGAAAGACAGAGACAGAGGACAGGATATTAGTTCTACGGAACCTGTGGTTTCTTCAGGATTGTCAGATAATCATTAATGCTATGAGAGAAAGCTTGCTTCAAGTTGATTTTGCACTTTCTTAAAAATCAGAGTAGGAGGCTGATGCCTGCACATCAGCAGTTGTCATTTTAGGGTGATTTCTGGTTGGTTAGTTTTCTTTCCATATATATATATATATATATATAAAATTTTCCATTTGAATAGAATATGAACATTTTGAAGTTCTAGGTTTTAAGTGTGTCTTCGTGGAACTGCTGCCATTTGAAATGGTTTGCCCTTGCACATTCTGATCAGATGGCCCCAGTCTTCACACACACACTCATACACACACACGTACACACACACACACTCACACACACACACACACACACACACACACACACACTGTCACCAAGAGACTCCAGGGAAAGCAAAGCCGACACCCGTGATTAAACAAGTGCTTACTGGATATCATTCTGTCTCTTGCCTCTTCAGCAGCTGTGTTCATGTAAACCATTGTTGTTGTTGTTTGTTGCTGTATTGTTGTGTTGTTGTTGTTTTGTTTTGTTTTGTACAGAGAGTGTAGAGTAGGAGAACTTCCTAAGTATGACTTGCAATACTCTGTCCAGGAAGGACACGCTGTCCGTGAGGTATTCACCATCTCTGTCATCTTCGGCCAGGGAACATGTTACCTGCGCAAGCTTCTCTGAGCTTCTTTCAGTAAACTATCAAAATCCAGAGAGTCATACTTGCTCTTGGTGGAAGCAGGGTCAAAGTCATCTGAGTGTGAATCTGAAAGAAACACAAGCCAGGTTAGAAGGACCCTTTCCTGATGGCTATTGGCACAATCATTCCAATTCAAGATTGCCTGATTCGACTGAAGCTTGCACAATCAATACCCTTTAAAAAACAATGCTCACATTTTCCTGGATACTGCATGTAGATAGGCAGAGGAAAGACTGGTTGAGCTTTCAGAAATGTGTACCTATCGATCCATTTTAGAGGAAGCACTCCTGGGAGGCAGACATAAGTGGACTTTCACCAATCATTTTTGCCTCTGGCATGCTGAGGGACTTGCTTATATTCCTCCATAACCCAGACATGAAAATGCAAGTAGAAGCTCAGGCCAACTTTTCTACTCAATTGGGTCAGCTTCATTGAGCTTAAAAGGTAGTTGAGTGGAAGGAGAGCTTCATTCCATAACATTCCTCATTCCCCAACCTACTGCTGCCCTTTGAGGCAGAATAGATATCCAATCAATCTCATCATGTGCCCCAATATGTCTATCAGTCCAGCAACACAGGTGTCAACTCTTCCCAAATTAGAAGCTCTAGAGATATACTTCCCATGCTGAGAGATGACTTTCAGCCTCCTTGCTCATCAATAGAAGAGAATAAATATGCAGTTATAAATAAAACTATGCTCTTTCTTGGAACCTTAAATTAATCCCAGTCATGTATATCTAAATTCCACATGCTACTTTAAGTGACCCTTAATAAATACATGTGATTTAGAAATGTCGACTATAAAGTTCAATTCTGTCAAATACTTCTGATTTTTTTCCATTGACACCTGTGGAAAAGTCAAATATTTCTTGCTGGTCTTGCAAGTGGGAAGAATGGCTTAGAAATGCAATCAGAAGTCATTTGCAAATGTGCTCATGCTTTGGACAACATTTATTTGAAAGGAAAACAAATTTCTGTAACACATTGTTAAATATAATAAGATATAAGCATTTCCATGTTTTCTTCTGAGGCAAGTTATAGCAGAAATACTTGGTGACACAAGAATGTAAAGTTGATAAAAGAGAAACACAATCCTTTACATGATGAAAATTATTATGTAGAAAATAAATACTCCAGGCTTTCTAGCACCAATATTATGTTCTGCCCCCCACCCTCAACCAACTTTCACTGTCTTAGACCAAAAGGCAAATAAACTGCTTTACTTATTATTTTTCTTTCCTACCATTCCTTATCTAGTGACTTTCTAACAGCAAGTTTTTCCATATAAGAACAATAGTAAACAAGCAAAGGAAAAAAAGCAGTCAAGATTTCTCCAAAACTATCTTAAATAGTTAATTCTTCAATAATTCTAATTTCCACCACTTTCCTCATGGCTTAATGAATGCTTATATTACTAAGCTGAAGTTCAAGTCAAAATCTTTTTTGCAGAGACAAAATATAATGTCTAGCACAGTGTGTGAGATTAGTTTGAAATCAGAATTCCATTGGCCTTATGAATTGGGATGGGACATTCTCCCAGTGACTGTAGTCTGTATGACAAAAGGATACCCAGAACCTTTAAGAGCATGTACATATGACTTTTCTTGGAAAGAATACTAAAAATCATTAGTATTTCTTACTTTTCATTATTCTAAGTGAAACCTGTAATTTCATGGTTTCTGTATTTCCATTGTCAAGCATTAAGATTTGCATGCAATAAGTAGTTTCCAAGAGGTTTTCAGGATGAAAGAGCATGTGCCTATGTACCCACTTCCACAGGCACATGCGTGACATGGAAAAACTATTTTATTACATGTGATAGATAACAGTCACATTCAGTTCTGAAGCAATTACAGCCACTCTGCCATGTTCTCTTTGATTCACAGAATGAGTCTGGAACATATCAAAATATAAGAAAACTGTTACCTGAATCCCCCAAAAGCCACTAATTATTTTTAAAAAATAAATAGTTATAAATAATGATGCTCTGTTAGAGAAACAAATGACATGAAAGTTGTATTTCTAGCATTTGAAAAAATGCACAGCACAAAGTAGGCACTCAAATTAATGTTTTTCAGCGAGTATATTAATATGAAATACTTAAATAGTGTTACAACCATGGTTGAAAATATTTGTGCTTGGACCTGAGAGTGTTTTGCCAATATATGTCATGAGTATTTGTAAATGCTATTCCAATACTACAGTGCTAGGTTAGTTTTTCTATTTTTCCTTTTTAATGGTTTTTCAATTTTTTTAAATAATCATTTGTTTATAAGAGAAAACAGAAAAACACAGAGTAAAGATTCACATACAACTCAACCCAAATTCTTGCTTCACCCAGTAACCTTGATCGAGTCACATTAAACTTTCAAGTTTATTTATAAAATCAATCCCTGAGCAGAAGATGAAACCACTATATTTTATTTTAACAATAATATAGGAACCATTTTCTGTTTTCCATAGTAGAAAAATAGGATGCATGAGCTAATTTCACTTAGAGGTGCAAATAGAACTTTTAAAAAATGTGAATCTGTCTAAAATGTCATGGTAAAATTAGTCTCTATTACTTCATTTTCACTTCACTCTTCATATCACCTAAGTTCCCAATTGCTCCAAGAGTTCAACATATTCTTATGCTTACCATACTAAGTGCCCATGTGCTCTTGCCCTTCAGGAGCAAAGAAAAGGCATATGATAATTCCACTGAGTTCCAAATCTAGATGCCGATGCTCGGTCTCAAACATTGCACTAAAAGCATCATGAATAATCCCAACACTGGAAGGCACTTTGCAAAGGAAGGCTCAGAAGCTAATAGGGTTGATTTGTTTGTCTGAGATCAGCAAAAGCTAAGTGGCCAGCCCAGGTGCTCAGGATTCCAAAGCCAGATCTCTTTTTGACTCCACTATGCCTACCCTAAGAAAAGCCTCCACACACCACTGCAGAGCTTGAGGGAATTGGAAGACACCACACTGCCACAGTGCACACGAAATGTTCTTTTCAGTAAATGCAGGGTGCTTCTAGTAATGGCAAAATTTCTATTGCTGCTGGCTAGGTAGGTAAGTCACAAGAGGAGAACATGCTTCTTAGAAATATTTCAGGGAGGCGCCAGTTCAATTTGGAAATACTATCCAATCCTCCCTCTACAATGATGAATCTTGATCTGAAGGCCCCTCTAGGTACCTTATTTTAAACTCTAGATGTTTTGAGAGAGTAGAAATACCCTGGTCTTCATCACCAAAGAAAATAAGTCAAATGAAGTCAAGGCTTCAATCTGTCTTGACTGTTTTTATCAGCGAACATTTGAACAAATGACTTGCCACATTTTATATTTTCATCCCCAGGCCTCTATCTCTCTAACAGTCAGCTGCCTCTCGCCTGTTTCACACTATCTATTTAGCTTGTGAAGTGAATTATAGCATATTCTCTCTGAACAATGCACACCACCTATATCACTTACTCCAGGAAGACACCACTGTGTTAAAAAGGAAAAAAAAAAGCCCTTCTATTTGGTATCTATTTCTTCCTTTATATCATGCCAGTGAAATTATAGAAAGATATCTGATAATGCTAAGGGATAGGTGCACAGGTTAATTTTGTTACTATAAATTAATTTTAAAATTATGTCACATGCACAAGGCATTTGTTTCTTTCCTTCTCCATTTCTTCCCCAAAGACATAAAAGGCATATATATA
>NW_004524582.1:13653893-13675100 GCF_000260255.1 Octodon degus | reverse complement strand
ATTAAGATGTGTGTTGTAGCATTATTTATTATATCAAGATTTAAAAATAATACATGCATAGCCACAAAGGAATAATTAAATATGACCAACTAACCAAACACTGTGCGGACACTAAAACTATCGACAAATTATTTTAATGTTGTGTTTCACACTATTAAATGGATTTATATAATAATGTCGATAAAAGTAGAATTTAATGTATTCATATACACATGACCTCAACTATAAGAATGTAGGCCTTCCCAGATAAAAGACAACCCATTCACTTAGTAATAATGGTTATTGCTGGGTGATAGATTGATAAGTAATTTTGCATTTCTTCCTAATACTAGTTTATATTTTCCAAAGTTTACTTCTTGAGGATGCATGACTTTTTAACAGGCAAGCATGTATTTATATTTGCTTTATTTTCATTATTTGAAAAATGGAGAGAGAAGATGACATTTGCCTGCTAATGTAATGGTGGTCATCAAATGAGAAACACATTAGCATATGGAGACAACACAGAGTAGATTTTATTTCTTTGGTTCTAAAGAAAGCAAATATGGAGTGATTTAGAATGCGAAGTTTTAATTTTTCCCTGCAAGTTATGCTTCATAGAAAATTATAATATTTTGAGAGTCTGTGAGGTAATAAAAAAAACCAAGACCTTTGCATCTTTGCATAAGACAGTGATGACAGCACAGAGGTTTACATGATAGCATTCAAGGTAGGCATGGAGAAAAAAAGCAGATTACAAGACCGTAGACAAAATTCTTAACCTCATGTGGGTAAATTTACACTCATATGTATAAACACAATGCACCACGCACATACAAACTACATAGCATATGAAAAACACAAGAACACACACACACACACACACACACACACAGAGAGAAATATCAGTATCTACAGACCCATAAAGTTTTACTTCCGTGGTTTATTGCTAAGACCTAAGCTACTTGCCTTTGCCATTGTCCCATTTAAAAGAATGGGAGACATTCTAAATGCCCACATTGAAAAGAATACGTTTTCCTAAGTATGCCCCAGTAAAATAAAGTGATGTTCCAACCCTAGGTACCTACAGAGTATGTTTGCTCCCATTTTAAGCTTTACATTATGGATTCCTCGTTCTTTGTGCAATAAAATCCATACCTAGGTCTGCATAGTTAGACTTGAAAAATTGCTTGCGTCCACAAAAGTACAGCTCGAAGTCAGTTTCGTTCGACCTGCGCAAAGTATATCCATTTTCAAGAGCAGCAAAAGCATCACAGGTGTAACGGTAAGTGATGAAACCATAGCTGTCTCTGCAATGGACAAGGAGAAATTCAGACTGTTTAAGGAGCATTATCATACAGGCCTGTAACCCTTTCTACTTTGAGAGACTTCACTGGTGCCAATGTCTGAGCCACTGCATCCATTTATCAGTGTGATTGTCCTGTCAGGCAGCTAAATACTTATTTCTGGGACAGGAAATCTCAACTAGAAAGATTAATAAATAGGGATGAAAGAAAATAAATAAGGTTCTGAACTCAACATGTCATCTGTCACAGTACTTACATTGGCAACTCCCATCCTAGGAATCTTAGGGCCATAATTTTTTACATACGTCAGCTTCTAAACAAGAAATAATCTTGAAGATTCTCACCCATCATCCCGCAGATTTACTGTGCACTCCTCAATTTCACCAAAAACTTCAAAGCGGTCCCTCAGTTCCGTCCGTGTGGTGTCAGGTCTGATTTTACCGACGTAAATCACACGGCGCTCTTCCTAGGGGACAGGAAGGGAGAGATTTCTGCTAGTTCTGGCGATAGGGAAGGTGTTATCCTAGAAGTATCCAGAAATGTACAAGCATGCATAAGTGGAACTCACTGTATACCACACCCAGGGAGAAATCTACCCCCAACTACATCTGAATCTATTGCTTCTGCATTGATCTCTTCATTCTTACCTACATATTCTCTGAGCCTCTACTTTTTTCTACTTTTCCTAACCAATTTGTGCTCCCTTCACAGGAACTTTTATGTTAAAAGGGTGTGCAATGTATTTTAACTAACAGATATAAATATTTGAATACTTATGACTTGATTACTAATCTTCAAATATGATTTGACACTGACCTGGTATCCAAAGCTATTTAACGTCTCATTGATGCACAATGCCAATTGGAATACTCCAATTTTGACATCCATAAAAGAGAGGGTCTTAAATGCCAGTGTGTATGGAAAGTACTCTGTGTGCTTTTTTAAAATGGACATTATTGGAGTTTATTCTAGCTGCATACTCAGAAAAGAAGTGCAAGACAAGGTTCAACAGTCTTCATTTTTAACAAGCACACCCCAGTGATTTGACACAGGTGGTCTGAAGACAATAATTTGAGAAACGTAGTCTTAAACTATAGGCCATTTTAAGCCATGGGTCTCTGAAGAATAAGAGCTAAATAGAAGAAGCTATTCTAGATTTTACTTTGCCAATAGACCTACTATTATTTTAGAAACAGAGTAAAAGGGTGTGGCCTAATTTTCACAAGTGAAGTCAATGTCATCATAATCTGAAAATTGTCAGCAATTTATAACTTAAAAAATATGAGAAGACTATACTGTAACCAAGGACACATTTTTTAAAAATCAGATGTGCATTCTTAGTGTATGAAGCAGTCTTTTTTAAAAATAAAACTTATTTTTAAAGAGGGTACAAATTAGAATTAAAACATAAAAAAATTTACAAGTAATACAAAATTTCACTTAACAAACTAATATGAATTTCACAATATTTGTTGTAATATATAGTGTTGTCTTCCAACCAGTTGTTCATATTACCAGATATATGCATGTAAAATTGGAAGAAAGGAAAATGAAAAGATGTTAAGAAATTCAGAAGAGAAAAAGTACAAACAATTGAAAAAAAGATACAAAACAAATTACAGCATTAACTGTTCCTTTCCATGGACCAGTGGAAAGGCACAGTACAGTTGTCCAAACCATCCCACTTACATACACAGATAAAGCTCTTTCCCCCACTCCCTCTCCTGTCCTTCTCCTCAACTCAGTAACTTTCCCTTTTAATCAGTTCATTCCCTTTTCCCAGTATCTATTATACCCTTCAGATTCCATTATTCTCTTTCAGGTTCTCACACTAAGGAGACAATATGATATTTGCACATGCAAGTCTGATATAGATATAGATATAGATATAGATATAGACATAGACATAGATATAGATATATATTTAGGAAGACAAGGCAGAAGGGGAGAAAGAGTCTCAAAACTCAGAAAAGATTTTATAAGAAAACAAGGAGTTAATGTAAAGAATGTGCTTATTGACTTGTGGACTCAGGATAAATAAGGATAAAATGATCTTGAGTTTACTGAGACTCAGGTTAGACTGACACAAAAATAAGAACAAGCCTGAGGTGAAGATTCATCCTGCCCAACAGTGTTGTCTGGATTTATTGAGATTTCCCCAATAAATGTGTTCTAAAAATTAATTTAGGCTTAATGCAAAAACATGTTCTACAGTATTTATTGAATGTCCTCTTCTTGCATGTGCCCAGGATTAGCCAAAAGTGAGCACTCGGTATACATTTCTGACATGAAACTGAGCAATTCACAGACTGTTCAACTTCCTACATGTGGGTGCCAACATCCCTGTCTCTGATTCTGTGACAGGAAGAAGATCTGAGAGGAACAGACAGTCACTCAACTCAGCCCCTTTGGCCGGTTCTCACACAGGTACCACAAACTGGACCAAACCAGACTCTCCAGCTTCACCTTTCCCTTCCTTCTCCTCTCCCCGTAGCCAGTCACTGTGTTCATTTGGCTTTCACCTCCTAATTGATCTTTACCCAGCACCTTCTTGCCTGTCCTATAGCAAGCTGCCAGCCTCTTTTTGGACCAGGATAACAGTCTTGTAGCTCAACTCCCTGTGTCCATGATTTGCCTCCCGTAACTTATTCTTTCACTGCAGATGGAAGAGTCTTTGCTGAAGAAACAGGAATCTGATTATACCGATTATCATCTAAAGCATTTCAATGACTTCTTGCACATTTTCAAAAACTACATCCATCATGAGCAAGACTTACTGGGTGCACCCCACATGGTTTGGATCTGAATGCTTTGGAGACTTTTTTCTCCCATCTCCCAGTCTTTTTTTTTTTTTTTTTTTTTTTTTTTTTTTTTTTTTTTTCACTCTACTTTTGCAGCCACTTTGGGCTTTAATCAATGCTCAGTAAATGCTCTGTTCCTGGGCCAGTGAGATAGTTCAGTGGGCTAAGTACCTGCATAGGCAAGTGTAGGGCCCAAGGTTTGATCACTACATAAAGCACTGGCCCCACCCTCCAGACATATTGAGCTGGCCATTGAGTCTGGGTGTGGTGGTGCACACCTGTAATCCCTGCACTGGGGCAGCTGAAAAGAGGAGGACACTACAAGTTTGAGCTGTGTAATAAGACCCTTGTACCAAATACATAAAAAATAAGTAAAAATAAATGAATATTCTGCTCTAAGGTTTTCTATGGCCTTTGTACAAGCTGTTCCTTTGCTATCTGGAAGAGCCTGCCACCACTGTATCCCCAAATTCCTCAGTGCACCTCTAGTATTACATTAAGCTCAGCAATCCTTTCATTTCTGAGACTTGAGATGAAGTCAGGCTTCCTATTAGCTGCTCCTAAAGAAAACTATTTGTTTTTGAAGTTCTGTGCCTAACTGTAATTAAGTAGTTAATACTTTCTTTATCTTTCTATGCGTGCCTGGCTAGTACAATAAAAGCTTCATGAAAGTGGAGACTGTGTCTTGCCCTTGCACTATTCTATTTTAAGGAAATCAGAAACATAACAGAATCTCAATGAGTATTTGCTATAAAATCAATGAAGTGCTAATCAATTCATCATTTTTGACATTTTCTTGTCTCTCTCATTACATCATGGATGTCAAAGAGTGACCCTAATTCCCTGAGCTGCTGTAGAGCAAAAGAAAAGGGAAGTTGGGGTCTGTACATTAACATAGGAAAACTCTTCTGCAGGTTCCTTCCTCAGGTAGCTCAGCTGAGTGACTTAACAAAGGGAATTTAGATGTCAAAGCACGAGAAGTGCAGAGCAGCTGCCTGCTTTCAGGACCTCACTCACAAAGGTCACTTCTAGAAATCCGGAAGCACACTCCTAAAGCAGGTAGAGAAGCAGCTCCTCTGACAATAGCCACAGAGCCCACACACTGGACCAGATAAATTAGTGTGTACCGATCCAGCTGCCTGATCCACTTCCATGTAGACTGTTTGCCTCCCTTGTGGAGGGAGATTGTGCTATTCCAGAGCACCCACACATTGTGGCAGCTGATAAATAGAACCGAAAGGTGAGGCGCATACTAGAGCAGGACTGTGTGCATTAGCAAGGGAATCACCCATTCCACTTACACATCCTGATTTAGCCAAATAGCCAGAAGTGATGGGACTGTGATCTAAGCTTAAACTTCCTGGCACTTGCTTGATTGATGGTATGGATTTTTTATTTTAATGAGGCTCATAGGAAAGTTACTACTGTAGAGAGGGAAAGGAGTGGAAAATGCAGAAGAGAAAGAAATTGAACCACAGCAAAGAAATTGCTCAGCTGTCATTATGGGAGCACATACAACCTATGTACTCAAGGAAATTTGGAATTAAAGCTAAAATTGACCATATGCACACCCATATGCAGACATACTGGGACAATTGCTGAACAGCAGTGGCTTTATACAAAGTTGTATGCAACAATGATCCCACAGAAGAGATAAACTGGAGAACAAATACTGATACACCATGCAGTAAAAAGAAAATGCAGCAGAGAGAGAGAGAGAGAGAGAGAGAGAGAGAGAGAGAGAGAGAGAGAAGAAATCAAAGGGTTGTCTTACAACTGCTTAAATTATCGTTCAGTCCACCATCTCTTTTATAAAGCACAGGAATTGGGCCATGTCTCATTACCTTACAAAGAACAGAGATTGAATGCATGATGAAATTCTCATTTGAGAAAATCATTGAAGTGCTTTGTTTTCCAGGAGCTAAAAATGAAAACAGAAGGCATCTGAAAGTCTAGAAGGCGAAGACAAAAATCTTTCCAAGATTGGCCAAGATGTCTAGCAAAGAACCAATTCTTTTTAACATGTTGCAGTTACATTAGACAGATGAATAGATTTCATATCTTTAAAAAACCTTAACATTTGCGGCCAATTTTTCAAGACATTAATTTCTAAACAGGAGATGAAAGGAAAAGAAATCAAAATGCTTAATAATATTGCCAACTTCTTAAATGCTGCAAGGAACTCGAAACCTTTGGAAAAGGCTCCTTGAAAAATGATTTTTAGACCAGTTTTCACGATTGAGGGGGATGGAACATTCATCAAATAACTTTTAGCTTCAATTTTCACAAAAGCTAGTTTGCTGATGGGTTAGGTAATAAAATGGAAGATTTATGTAGCATTAACAGCTATAGTAAATCCTCATTATACCAAAACACAGGAGATAAATAAGGAAAAAATAGTGAATTAACTAATTTTGCATTACCAAAATCTTTATCAAAAAGAGCATAGAGCCTCCAGTTAGCTGGGGAAAACAAACAATGGTTGTTTTTCATCAAATAATAAGCTACTTTTGGCAAAAGGGTTTGACTAAGAAAAGACAGAAAACAGTAGGGAGATTAACATTTAATGAACTTTATATAGGCCAAGTACTATATTTGATAACTTTTAGTGGATTATCTCACTAAAATGTCCTATAATGCTTTGTACCAACAGGGAAGAATTTGGTAAAAATTTTGGATCCCAGAACACTTATTCTTTTATTTTCCAAGTTAGAATAATATTAAAATGCCTTCATTTTGTGCTAAGCAAACTGTATGTCACCCTTGACAATAAAAGATATGTGTTAATTTCCATATTAGTTGCAGTGTGACATTCTCAACAATTTCCAAAATAGGGCTAGTAGCATAGCTCAGTAGAAAAGTCTACGCTTAGCGTTTGTAAAGCTCTACGTTCAATCGTTACAAGAAAAAAAGAAATCTCAAGATATTCTGAATACTGCAGGTAATGAATAGTGTACCAAGACAGTCTTACTAATAGAAAAAGCAAGAGGTAGATGGTTATGGGGAAATCCCAATGGACTGAAACATCGAAACTCTAAAATAGGCTACAAAAGTATTTCTCTCCTCCGATTCTTAACAGTGATTAAACTCAGTGAATTCAGGAGGCATTCAATAAGTGTCCACCACTCGAGGAATTTCTTGGGGAAGAAAATATCTGTAGCATTTGGCCTTTCAAAGTTACCCCCATCTTAATACTACTCAGGAATCTTCCTGCTTAGCATCTAAGGCTAATCTGAATAAGTTTCAGCTCATCTACTTAAGGGGAATATGTAGGTAAAAGCCAAACTGCAAGTAAACATACTGGTGAATCAGAAACATATACATCAGACAGCTAAGATAAAGGTACTCCTAATTTCTACTAGTTTATTGAAAGGAGCAGTTAATGCTTATAGTATTTGATCAATTTTACATGCCTGTATCTGGTAATCTGAGTGACTACTTTGAAAATAGCAATATGCAGTATAATAACCATGGTTAATTTCCTATCATCTTGTTTTGAAATTCTGTATCATTTTTATTGTCTTTTAGATTCTTTTTGAAATAAAAGCTATAGTTTGAACATACAGTTTTCTTTTAAGAAGCTTTGTTGAAGCATATTTGATACATAAAATGTAAAAATATTTAATATCTACATTTTAATGAATTTGGATCCTTGTATCCATCTACCATTCCATCCCTAGAATGAAGGTACTAACTTTGTATCTATCATCTCCAAAATGTTTCTTGTGTTCTCTTGTGGGGTTTTGTTTCTTAGTCTATGTTTTTCTCTTTGTCATGGTCTCTCTCTCTCTCTCTCTCTCCCCCCCCCCACTTATCTACCTTCCTTTACCTTCCCCTTCCCCTTCCTCTTCCTTTAGCTATAAGAACAGAACACTTAACATAACATCTGTCCTTTTTACATAATTGAAAATATACAGCTCAAATTAACTACAGGGATGATGCTGTACACAGGTCTGGAGAACTTACTCATCTCACCATGGAGCTGCAAATTTCCAAATTCTCAATTTAAAATCATCATGCAACCTATACCCACCCACATGAATTAGTTCTTCCAAGAGTCTTGAATATCTCAGAAATACAAAAAAGACTGGTATATAAAACTGATTTAATTGATTTGTTGTTTCCAAAAGAATAACTAAGACAATCATGTCATTTTTTGTTTGCATTTGCAGCGGTCCGTCATCATCAGCGATGATATACTGCTCCTGGCTCCTGGGCCGCGTACTGGCCAGCCCGGACGAGTAACAAAACGGCGCAGCCATTGCCCACGCACATCTGGGTTTGGTTTTAAGCACTGAGCCATATAATAATGCCTGGATTTGTTCTGTAAATTAACATCCCATTATCATGTTTTCTGGCAGGAAGCTGTACAGATTGCAAATGGAGTTGGACTTAAAATTCAACAAGAAATTAAAGCAGTGACAGTTTCAACATTAAGTACTAAATTCTGTAGAGTCCCACTGGAATCTGAATTATTTCAAATTTCAGAGACAGAGAAAGGCAGAGAGAATTGGTTTTTCAAGAAAATGTTTTGTATGAAAGTAGCATTGAAACAATGGTGATACTCAATCACAATATACGGTGTTTCTAATAATTACTAATTGTGGGCCGGCCAAATAGCTCAGTGAATAAAAGCACCTGCAAGCAGGCACAGGGGCCAGGGTTTGATCTCCAGGCCTGTGGTGCCAGCCCTGCCCCCAGGGCGTGCTGAGATGGCAACTGAGACTGGGCGTGGTGGCACACGCCTGTAATCCCAGCTCTTAGGAGGCTGTAAACAGACAGAGCACTACGAGTCAGATCTAGTAGTGAGACCCTGAACATCTTGTAGACCCTTCCCTTATATAAGAAAAAAGAAAAAAAATTACTAATTGCAGTATTCTCATAGCTTTGGTGTCATATGTGGGACTCTATTAAGACTTCTAGAGACCCAAGCAATGAAACACTTACAGACTTCCTATACTACTTTCTTTTTCTTATGAAACTCAAAATAGTTGCAGGAGAGCCCATAAGACAGAAAAGACTAACTTTGTCAAATATCAATAATTATACTGCTAATGCTTTTTAAGAGATTTCCTTTTGGACTCTTGTGTCCCCTAACGATAGGACTGCTCTGATCAATAATTAATCTAACATCAAATTCAACATATTTTAAATGTAATTTACTACTTATTACTCACTTTACAGCTGTCTGAAAAATTGAATGAAATGTACCTACAAAGCCAATTTAGGTGGCATGTCCCAGTTCCCTTAGCTGCTTTCTGAATGAATTTTTAAACAAATTTAGTCAAATGAGTCCAAAATCATTGCATGTGTCCCTGAGCTCAAGTCCATAAAAATATATTTTGTCAGTGCATTATGGTGCTAGAAAACAGACCATTTAGAGAAAGGAAATCAATCAACAATCTTCCTGTGAGTTAAGTTCATCAAATAGTTTCAGTCTGCCTTTAAAATATGGTTCAGTCTTTAGCATGAGATAGGGGACAGATAGGGGACCCTTAAGAATAAGTCTTTGGGCAGGCCAAATAGCTCAGTGGATTAAAGCACCTGCAAGCAGGTTCAGGGGCCAGGAGTTCCATTCCCAGGCCAGCTGTGCCGGCCCCACCCCTGGTGTGCGCTGAGATGACAACTGAGACTGGGCGGGGTGGCGCATGCCTATAATCCCAGCTCTTGGGAGGCTGTAGACAGGCAGATCACTACGAGTCTGAACTAGTAGTGAGACCCTGAACACCCTGTAGACCCTTCCCTAAAATACAAATAAAAAAAAAAAAAGAATAAGCCTTTCACTGACCCCTCTTGATTTATTTCTTAACCTTTCTTGTGCCCTAAGGTTGTAGTGAAATAAATAGTAGTCTCCCAACACATTCAACTATTTTCCTGAATTAGACTGTATAGCTTTTGCCTAAAACAGCAATGCTTAATAAAATTATAATGAAGCATATATAATTTTAAAATTCCTAAGGGCCATATTTAAATAAGTAAAAATGAAACTGAAATTTTAATACTAATGTAATTTATGTAGTTCCATATATCTAAAATATCACATCAATTTGTGATTGATATAAAACTAATAACTAGATACCGTTCATTATTTTTTTATACTAACTCTTTAAACCCCAATCACAGAGTATTATCTCAACTCTACCTAACCTAACTAGCCATATGGTTAACAGTTACCACACTGGGCACGGCCAATGTGGAAAATCATTGCTCTCCCTACCTTTACAATTTAGATCATTCTAATCCTCACTGGGGATGCCTTTCTGCATACCCAAGTCTGGATGTCTATCCACTTACCACCACAGTCCTATGGATGGACCCTCTGTCAGTCCATTTATCACACTGCACTGCCTCTTTATACATCTTTATCTACCAGTACACTTGAAACCCTCTCAAGCTGGAGACCAGGTCTTACCTAATTTTAGATGCCAATCATCTGGCAAATGTCTGTCACAGAAAGAGTTAGTTTTCATTTGTGTTAACTGTCCAGGAGGGAACTAGTTCAAAAGAAAGTCCTGTTTTTTTTTTTTTTTTTTTTTTTTGTTTGTTTGTTTGTTTGTTTTTTTCAGAATTGGGGATTAAACTCAGGCCCTTGAGCTTGCCACGGAAGCGCTTGTTCTACTGAGCCATCTCCCCGCCCCCAAGTCCTGGTTCTTTACTAAGTGCTTTGTATCTATACTTTGTTAGTAAATAGTCAATATCTTAATTTTTAAAAAAGCTATGAATTTAACAAACAAAACATAAAATAAATCCCAGGAATAAATTCTTATGACTACTTTAATGTATAAGAAAGTAATATGAGCCAATTGATGTTACCATTGCTAAAAGTTTTCCTCTGAAGAGAAGTAATGAAGAAGATTGTCCTACTCAAAGAGTTTACTAAAGAATTAGTCAACATTTGAGACTCAAAGGAAAGGTAGAGTAGTATTTACTGGTGGCCTCGAGAATGCTTTTGGGTCATCTAGACCAATGATCCTATTTGATGTATTTAGAAAGAGCCAAACTATGTTTCAGTGCCTGTTTAAGCAAAGGCCCTCAGGCTCAGGGTACTCTAGTTTGATCCTTTCATGCCTGTCCATACTTGCCCTTAAGATATCCTGAGCCAGCCAAAAGAAAAAAAAAAAAAATCTTCTTTTGGTTTTCTTTGCTATGGACTATAGTTTAAGTAGCTGCCTCTAAATTATTATTATTATTTTTGTGTGTGCGGAACCAGGGATTGAACTCAGGACCTTGCTCTTGCCAGGCAAGCACTTACTCTACTGAACCATCTCCCCAGCCCCTGTAGATTATTTTTGAGAGAAAAAAGTCATTTATTTATATTATTTTGATTAAAGTATTATTATTATTAATTTTTTATACATTGCTTCTCGGCCTTTTGGCTAAGATCAAGTGTATTTTTTTTATGTATTTAGGACAGGGTCTACAGGGTCTCACTACACAGATCAGACTCATAGTGATCCTCCTGTTTTCAGGCTCACAAGCACTGGGATTATAGGCATGCACCACCAGGCTCAGTCTCAATCATGCCCTAGGAGCAGGGCAGGCATGGTATGCTGGGAATTGAACCCTAGTCCCTGTGTCTGCCTAAACAGGTGCTTTAATCTGCTGAGCTGTCTGGCCAGCCCTTTGATTAAGGTATTAACCTGACTCAGAATTGTGTTATTTTGCTCAAATGAGAAAATGTATGATGAAGTCATTAATTTCTGTCATTAATGTCATATTTGGGATGGATCCAGGATTTTATAAAATATGAATTTGCAGATTCATATTTAATAAGCATGTTTTTACATACCTGCTTAATGTGCTTTTCTTTTGTCATAATTAATTATAATATACCATATTGAAAGGCTTGGTAAACTATATGGTATTATATAAATGTGAGTTAAAATTATTGTCTAGATCATTAAATACATCTATACTAGAAAAATTAAATTTTTAATTTTTCTAAGTCTTTGTAGGTGTTAATTAATGATACTCAGGTAAATTTTAATATTGCAGCTTATTTAAAAGTTGAGAAAAATGAGAGAAATTCTTATAATTAGCACAAAGACCTTTGACTCAGTTTTTGATAGAGTCAAAATTATATAGTTGCAAACACCTCAGAACTTTAGCTGAACCATTCAGTTACTTCTTCCTTCTTTTATCTTTTTTTCTGGCTGCCTGTGATTAACAAACCTCTCATTTAACCTTTTTCCTCCAGCTGGTAACTGTTGGCTAATGCTTGATTTTTACTCCATTAGTCAGCTGTTTTTCAAAATTTTGTTGATGTTAGTTAGTTTTCTTAAAGGCACCATAAGAATCCAATCTTTATAGTGAAAACATAATTTCCCTAAGCCTCAAATTAGCTTTGAGGCCAGTTAATGCAATTCCTACTTTTTACTGAACTGACTCTTAGCTTCTAGCATAGACAGACAGCAGGTTCAATGAACCAAAGAAATGCCATATCTGATTGATTAGCCCTGGCTCCCTGGAGCTCCATGTTGAGAAAGACCCTAAGGCTTCATGGGACAGAGAATTGCAGAGCTCTGCGATTGATTAGGAATGTCTGCTATGGGCCTGTACTGAATATTGACAATCACAGCACCTCATTTTTGTCATCCAAGGTCTAGGTGAATAAACAGCAGTGGGGAGCTGGGTTAAAAGTCTACTTATTAGCAGCTGCTGAAGAAGCATTGACTTTTAGAAAACGTACAAGTTTCATATAACCTCGGTCTTTACACAGAAGATCAGTGCTGTCTATACAGCAAGTGAATAAAACACCCTGTGATGAATAGTGTTAGTCCATAATGAGATGTGAGATGTAACTCATAAGAAACGCAGGTACCTCAGCATCTACTTAGGTGGTGACCCATCATGAGTAAGAAAGGACAACGTCCTTAGCAAATCTTCCTCTGTGCTTAGCTTTAAATTGAACACAAACCGGGCTCTTCACAGGCAACACAATCCTCAAGTCTGTCAGAGAGGTAAAAGCTGAACCCAAACAACAATATCTCCTCCTTGTCTGGTCAGAAAAACAAGCATTCAGAAACAGCAAAACTCACCCTCTATCCAGATGAAGCCACTACCCAACCGAATAAATCTGTACTTTCTTCATCTTTCAAAGGAAGACTTGGAAACCATAATGAACTTCAAAATGCAACTATAATCAGAAATGTACTGACTTAACATTTTTCTCCCAATAGACTGTTCAGAGGGACTAAAACATCATTGATATTTTAAAGCCAAAAGGCTAAATGTTGCCTATTTGCTCAAAGCCTTAGTTTTAGTTTACTTTCTAATCTGCCAAAATAAAAGCACAGAAGGAAGAAAAAAAAAATCCACACTCCATTAAAGAGAAAGTGAGCTCTGTGCCACTTACGATTGCCTTCTGCCTCTGTCTCTCCCTCTGTTTGGCCCTTTCTGATTCCCGCTTCTCAGACTCTTTTCGGTATTCTTCCCTCTTCAGCCTTTCGTGCTGGTACGCCTCGTAGCTGTCATACCTGCGGAACATAAATTTGTCATTAAGTCAACCACCCCCAATTGCACAAGAATAACGAATGAGAATTTCGAGAGAGGAGAAAGGATTTAGATGCTTTTGTCATCTAAAGGAGAGGAGAGTACAAGGAGCCAGAAGCAAAGGAAAGGCCTCATTACCTGGGCCTACGACTGTAGGGAGATCTTGAACGTGATGTGACATACAAGGGAGAGTTTCGGTGTGTGCGATGTCTGTAGAGGCTTGATTCATAATAGTAGCAGGATCTGGGAGGGAAAAGAAAAATAAAAAGGACTTCCACATCTGCCTCTTACTCTGGATTTATCAGCACTACTGGACATCTTTGTGTGCGTGTGTGTGTGTGTGTGTGTGTGTGGTACTGGGGACTGAACTTGGGACCTTGCATATGCCATCAGGCACTTATGCCACGGACCTGGACATCCTCCAGAATGCTCTACACTGTTAACTGGCTTTCCCTGCTTAGCCACTGGTAAGATTTTGTGGAGATAGTTTGTGATCAGCAAGCCAGCTCCTAGGGCTGAAAGTGATGCGTTCTCCCTGCGCGCACCTTATTGATGCTAACACTGAACACCAGGTCTGGTACGCTGTCAGCTTTATCGTGCATGGCTCTCAACTCTTCTGGCACATGGCAGCACTGCGAGTAATGGAAAAAGTTGGATGAGCAAGTTTCTTACAAATTGCTCTTTCTGATCTGACTAGTTCAGGGCACTCTGCTTAAGGCTGAGTTATTTAAGAGAACATGGGGAGAAAGGAGCGTGTAACAACACTGCTGGCTGCCGCTGTACTGGGAATGAAGTGGTAAATGACTGGGCTGGCTGTGAGTTTGAATACTTTCTTTCAGTTTCTGGGAAACACCACAGGCACTGAGTAGGTTTTGACAAGGATTACCTTGAAGAAGATCTACTGCCTGGGGACCTTGATCTTGATCTGGAATATGGTGATCGGGAACATGACCTGTGTCGAGAAAAGGACCTTGAACGAGAGCGCATCCTTTGGGGTCTTTGAGAAAATAAGGATTTGGGTGACGACACGGAATCTCTACATGGAGAGTTAAAAGAAGAGCAGGAAGGCGACACGTCAAACAATGAATAGGATTGCGTGCCATCCCAAGGGTAGCTCAGTTTATCACTTTCATCTTCGCTGTCATCAAACAGGCCATCCATGGCTAGTCCTGAATTTATAAACATAGGTAGTTTGGAGAATTGTTCATTACTGAAATCACTGTCCCTCAGTTCACTGGTCTTGTCTGCTTCGTCGTCAAAAACAGCTTGACTGGGATGACCGAAGTGCTTGTTCAGCTCAGCTCGGATTTCCTGGTCCTGGAGCTGTTTTCTGGTGCTGCAAGGAGAGAGCTGCTTGCTGGTCTCCAAAGTCTCTCTCAGATAGCACTGGTCGGAATCTGCGGAAGAACAAATCTGCCCCTGCCAGGCAGAAGAGGCGTCTTTATAGTCTAGTTGTCTAGAGTCTTGGAGCTCTTGTGATATATTGATAATTATTTCCGTTTTGGAATTAATGGACTGACAGTAGTCATGGTCACCAAACAGCCGTAGGCTGGGCCGCTTAGCCTTCCTCTCCTCTTGGCCACCTCCGAGCACCGAGGACTTGCTGAGTTGCGCATACAACTCAGATTGCTCGGCCCCCTTCTTGGTGGAGGTATTGACTTGGGTACCGGAAGACTCACTGTGCCGGGGCTTCTTTGATGGCGGTGGCACCCCGGTCTTGCAAGAGGACTTCAGCTTCGGAGAAGCCCTGAAAGGGTTATCTTGGTTGGCTTTATGAGGAGGGGTTGTAGGTGGAGTTAGGCCTAAGGCAAAAAAAAAAAAAAAAAAAAAAAGAACACAGGGAAGAGAGAGAGAGAGAGAGAGAGAGAGAGAGAGAGAGAGAAACAGAGACAATGTTCTTAAATGACAAGACACATTTCCTAACTTCTCCAAGATGGCAGATAAGGATTAAAACTGGTTGAAGAGGAAGGAAAGTAAATTCACAAGTCCTGAGGACCTGACTCATTCCCTAAGCCTCTGTCACCAACGAAAGACAGATGGACAATGCCAGGAGGCAGTGAGAACTGTGGTATTTTGTATTTCAAACACCAAAGCTAACAAATTCTGCTTCTCAGAAAACATAGCTGTGTCACCAGTAGCCTCGCTGGCCTACGTGTTGCCAAGGCTAAAATTTTCAAAGGCAGTGCATAGGCTGTCTTAGGAAAAACTGCCTCTAGGCAATCCAGGAATCAGAACGGTCTGGGTGGCATCTGTCTGTAAAGAATCTTTCAGAAGACAAAAGCAACTCAGGGCTCTTAGTCCAATCAAGAAAATCTAAACTCAGAGCCAATGAGTTAAGCAATTTGAACAAAAAACTGTAGAGTGACAGTAAATGTTGGGTAGGGTGGGAATGACACAGGCACTATCAAATTAATTCAGGAAAATCTGACAGCCAGGACAAAGCACGGAACTAGTCACCACAACTTGACGCCAATGATTTTTTGTCTCCACAGTTCATTAACTTAGTAAACCATGGCTAATGTAGATATAATACATTCTTGTAAGCATAACTAATACATTCTGTCTAAAATATGGTTCTGCAACAGAAACTTAAGTGAACAGCAACAGTAAATATCACCACGCCAATGGACCATTTTATTTAGAGCGCATCAGTACGGGTGATGAGACGGAAGGATTGAAATGAATCCAAGTTTAGGCAACTAATTAAATAAGGAAGGAAGAAAGGGAGAAAGAGGAACACCTGTCAGTGCTTACCTTTCCTACTTTGCCACACAAAGGCAGAAAGTTCAAGCAGAAGCAAAGTAGGAAAGTCTGGGAAGCAAGAGTTGTTACCTCCCAGTTTTATTCCCTCATACTGAGGAAGGATCATTGGCAAGTGACTCCGGAGTCCAGGAGACTTTGAAGAAGGGCAGGCTGGAGTTCAAATGACTTTATGCTTACAAGGGAACATTTTAGTTTACAATACACTTTCTATTTAAGAAGACGGGTGAACACTATTCAGCAAAAAGAGCTTCAAGTCTGCTAACAAGCCCGAGGTTAGACTTAAGGCAACTGCAGATTTCAAGGGAAAAAAATTTCTTACCTTACTGGGAAAAAAAAAATTGTATCAAGAACCAAGTAGGTCACAGGAAGCCACATGAAATTTTGATATGAAGGGAAAGATGCTGCCTCCCTCTCTGACTTTTATTGAAGGTGAAAGAAATTGATGATTTCTCCAGAACTAGGTATTTTACACCAAAACTGGTACTTTTTAGTATTCATGGTTAATTTTACCTTGCTGAAGGAAAAAGGGGTATGAAATGTGAAGGGGATTAACTTGGCAATTCTAGCCCAGGAAGTTCAGAAAAAGAAATGTAAATGCAAAGAGAGAGCTGCTGTCCTTCCTCCATGGGTGCTGGACTCTCACAAGACCTTGCTTTGGTTAACAGCCACTCTGGTGTGGCTGACCTAATCTATAGCAGGCAGGCAGGTGACACCCTACTTCATGAACACTTGTGTCACTGAGATGCTCTTCTGTTTTCCTTCATCTTTCCTACATGAGTGGTTTTTACTTCCTCTACAAAGCTCCTATATGATACATTATAGGACATGACCTCCCTCTCTCTTTCTCTCTCTCTCTGTCTTATTTTATAATTCTTCTATTCATACACATGTATTACCACATAAGCTGCCTTCATTTACCAACATGGAAAATTTAAAGCTGCTGATTCCCAGGAAAAAAAGCAGCAAGTTCTCAAGTATTTCTCATGGGATGTAAGATGCTTAAGAAATAATGATGTGTATGCTCTCTTTCGTGAACAAATAGAAGTCTAATATATCATATGATGTAGCCCTCGAATTGAAGGAAATGGTAATACCCTACTGCATAAATCTTTTTATGACCGCTCCAGCTCAGGGTGATTTTTATTGCTCTAATACTTTACTATTAGGCCCAAGTCAGCTCATGTGGTTCCCACGTTGTTGCAGGTTCTTCCTCATCTCTTTTAGAATGTGAATCCTATCTTATCTCTCCAAATGGATCATAAGCTCTTAGTGTAATGTTGCTGCAATGTATTTCTTCCAACACTGTTTCACTGCCTGTTTTTACTTTTATTTTTCTTGCTTCTCCTTTCATAGTGGATCTCACACCTGAGTTGCCTGAGACCCACTCAAAAAGGTGGATAAACACTTTCAAAGACCTGGCCCGCAGACACATATGGAGAACTGTGGCCTCTCACTGCCTTTTGGGCTCCCAAATATACCTGTTTTGACTGCCATACTAGATTTATAAAAAGAAATCCTAAACTTCAGAAACACCAAATTAGGCCACTATCAAAGAGAGATGAGTTCTAAAATTAGCTCTACTATCTAGGGATTTTAAATATAGAATTTTTTTTTAGTTTTGAAAATTTGAAACCCTTGTCCTCCTACCTAAGCTTATTACTGCTTAAATAACTGGTTCGCAAATTGCTCTTGGAAGTGACCACATGCTGATTGTACTTTCTCCACGTTAAAAACAAAGCATTTGCTCTGCATCATAAAGTAGATGGCCTGGAATGCTGAGAAGTTATATTGACAAAACGCCTACTGTGTGCTGGATGGTATGGAACATCAGAGGATGTTATTTGAGAGATTCAGCTCTGAGGGACTTCACAGTTCACTTTTATAAAAAAAAAAAAGGCAAATCTTTCAAATTTAAAATGAGTATACGTTTAATTGCAGATTCGCTTATTGTCTATGGAAGTATTCAAAGAAGATCGTAATGATCCTGTAAGTAAAAATTATCAGGCTGCAAATTTCAACTGGTGTCACTTATTGAACCACATTAAGTATTTCTTGCTCACTGGATGGCAGATACTTTGGGATTCACTTGTAGGTGGGTAGGAGAAAGCAGTTAGGTAATTTCCTGAGCTTTTTCCTCTTTTTCCAAATGTAGTTAATCAAAGAATATCTCAGCGCAAGACTGAGAAAACTCACTGATGACAAGATTGTGTACCACTATGCACTTTATTTAAAAATCTATCTCTAGACATAGTTGAAGCACAAGGCAAAACGAAACAGACATACGAGAATTTGTTTCCCTTTACATAGTATTAGACTTTTAAGAGCAGTGGATGGGACAGCCGACGGCTTGCTGCCCCTGAATTCGTTGTATTTCTCTAACCTCACGTCCTGTGCCCGCACTCTCGGCCCCCGTGGCAGCAGAGAGGTCAACACTCAATTCCTTAACGCGGCCACCTCTGCTCATCTTTCCACTAATCGCCAGACTCTCAATTTCATGCCACAAGCCTAAATCAACACAGCTAACACCTCCCATAACCTCCAGATTATTTCCTATGTGTTGATTTTCTGGGGAATGTGTACATTTTGGTGTTGACAGTACAAGGTATATTCCATGCTCTCTCTTGAACTTAGCAGGTTTTGACAGATTTATGTGAGGACAGATGGCCATTACAGGCTGAAGGCTGACAAGAGGCAGCTCAGAGCATTGTTAACACACTTGCACAAACTCTGAGCAGTGCCGCTCTGTGCAGAATGTAATTCAGACTATAGCTTTTTTATTGCTGCCTATTTTCTTTTGTCAAAAGAGCCTGCTGTGCAGAGCAACAAATGGCTGCTATTACCCAGAATGTAATGGGTGTCAGACAAATCACGTAACACAAACAATCAAGAGTATGTAGGTCATATTTCAACAGAGCACAACCTTAGCAATATTTATGATTACTGCATTGAAATGTGCTCTATAATAAACAAGTACCTCTACATCACTCACACTTATGCACTTCTGCACAGCAAATCCAGGAGAAGTGGCACACACTCTACAGTCATCTTTTTAAACAGTCCTTTTATTTAAAAAAAAAAAAAAGTCAGAGACAAGTTTGGTTTGGTTTTGTTTTTCATTATGTGCTATAAAGTGATTTTCTTTGAGGACTTCTCTTTGGGGTTTGTTTGTTTAATTGAATGACTCTGATAGATGCTGAGGCTCCTGCTCTAGTTCTTGTGTTCCACTATCCATCCACCAACTTCAGCAGGACTTTCTTTTCTCTTTGTGTTATAGTTTATGACAGTTAAAAAATCTACTGCTAACTCAGCAACTGTCTTTTGAGTTTACTTATCAGTGGAATTTTGCTTGTGCTCCACACCAATTCAGATAATGAAGGAAGAGCATTGAAACACTTCTCATTTACTTACAAACTTACTAAGAAGGGAAGACTGGACACAGAGAGGGGTTCAGTGTGTCCTCACATGGTTTTGGCCTTGAGGACTTGGAGTGGGTGTCACGAGTGCACAGGGAAGGCTGCTATCATGGGGTGCCACTGGCACCTCCATACTAGCTGTTCATGTATCTAGCTGATATCATTCCCCCTGCACTCTCCATGTCCCCTTTGCACTTCCCCAGGACTTGTTTGGGCTTCACAAGATGTATAGGTGCCCCCAGAAGCCCACTGGAACTCTGGCTGGCATCTATCACTGTCATTGGGAATATCTTGTCTTTAATCCATCAAATATTTCTTATAATCATCCCTGATTGTTGGGGAGCATCAAGATGCTACAGTAAACGTTCGAAATATTCCTAGGCCATGGGCCTAACTCCCTAGCTCTTTCTAATGGACAATTAAGATAGTATTAATTAGTGCTTTTGCACTTTTCCCCAGAGCTGATGCAGGGCACCTGGTATTGCAGGTGTCTAACACCAAAACCTATAGCTGATGGGGGAAAGAAAATGGATTTGATATCCTTAAAGGATAGTATTCAAACAATAATGGTATGATGTCTTTTCCACAACAGAAAACTGAAGACAAAAGGAATGACCATGACAGACACTGGCATAAAGAATAATGAAATTGATCTTAGTATGGCAACACAGGCTTGTAATTTCAGACCTCTGGGTGGCTAAAGTGGGAGAATCCTATGTTGTCAAGATCTTATCTAAAAGGCAAAAACCAAAAATTAGAATGGTTGCCTTGGAGTTAGCTTAGTGTGAAGGCCAAGAGTTCAACTCTCTTACTGGAACTAAAAATAAAAAATAACAAAAGAGTAAAAATAGTAAAAGATCGAGATGGAAGACAGACAATGAAGAATACAGTTGAAACATGAAAGAACCTCCTGATGAGTATTAGACAACAATGGAAGAGGCTATAAAGAAAATTTGTTGGGATTCCCTTCCTTGGACTTTTCCTAATAGGAATGGATAACATAACCTGTAAAAATCACTTTTCAGTTCTTTGATGCTGTGGTTTTTCCTTTGAAAGCTACCAGCTGCCACTTGTATTTTGCCTTGCTTTATTTTGTCTAAGATGTCACATACAAAATTAATACATATAAAAAGGTACATTAAATTTGTACTATTTGTGGAAATCCAGAAGACACAGTAGTAAAACCTACCAGAAAGAAGTTACTAATTAATTGATTAATGTGTATTTTGATTGACTGCTGACTTAATTCAATAGAAAATGTGAAGTGAAAAATGACATCAAATCACATCTCCAACATGATTAAAGCAATATAAAAATATTTACAATGGGGGAAAATTTACTAAGACCCAATAGTGTTAGGGTGATGAGATTGCCAATTATTTAACTCTTCCTTGTTTTCTTATTCCTATGTAAAATAACTGTATTGCTGTTACAATGTTCAAAGTAGTAACG
>NW_004524582.1:13633285-13653793 GCF_000260255.1 Octodon degus | reverse complement strand
ATAGTTTATGAGGTTAAAACCATCACCTTGTTGAGCTTACATTACTTTGCCATTTTTATTTCAGAAAAAAACAATAACAAATAGAAAAACAGTAGCATTCTGAAAAAATCTCCATATGCAATAGATTTGAATGCCTTCTGCCAAAAAGAACATTCTCTTTTCTCTCGTCTTGGTTTACTAACAGCTATTTTGAAATCAAATTAGTTTTTACACCTGTAAGAGAGAAGAATTTTTTTTTATCAGCCAAAACGAGCTAGTTTAGGACAATCACAAAGAAGTCAGACCAGCTGGCAATACCTAATAAAGCAAAATTCCTATCTCATCCCTCCTGTCTTCTAAAGACACTGCAGATGGGGCAGAGACGTTATCCTGGAGGTCTTATAATTTTGTTGACTCTTTACATTTCCTCTTAAATGTTTGGAAAATTTCACTAAAATTTGTGAGAGAAAAGAAAAAGGAGATTTCAGGAGCCCTGGGCTCCTCTTCCTCCCTCAGTCTCAAACAAACAGATTAAGTGTGCACTGTAGAACAAGCATCAACACATCAACTTCAACAGTATGAAGGCTGTTTCCACTCTCTCTACCCCCTGCTGCACCTATGGCAGACATCACTAATTGATCATGACATTCCCACTGAGTATAGACTTGGCCTTGGAATCTGTCTCAGTACAATGCTCCTGGCAGCCAATACCAATCAATGACACTTGGCAAGTGAAATGAAACCTATTTAACATAACAGATGTCAACTACTATCTTTAAATTCAGGCTTTAGGAAACAGACATGCTCTCTAGTCAGACAGAGGTACATTGAACTCAGAGTCTACCACAGAGCTGGGGTTCATGTAAAACTTTTTCCCCAAAAGCAAAATAGCCATGAAGTATTAAAAATAATATAGGGAAAGTGCCGGTTATGGGATGAGTAATCACCAAAATGTGCAGTAAAGAAAGTGGTTCTTGAGAGACTAAGAAAGACTTCATTTTTTATGCTTTGATCTGCTAAACTCTATGCCTACAACAAAAGGAGGATTGCAGTCTCATAGTCTCTCAATTTTTGCAGATTTATAGGCAGGTTGCCACCAAAACATAATAAATAACATCATAGATGAGAATACCAGAGAACACAGAAGCAAAATCAATATTAGGAAATTGATAAAGACAGTCAAAAGCAAAAAGCTGTGAAGCAAGATACAATGGCCTCAGTAGACAAAGTTAAGTGAGGATCAATTATTAGATAGCCGACATTTCTCGCACACTTCTACAGTATGTAGGCAATCAAGCTTTATCTCATTTAGTTGTCAAAGTGACCTAGGGAAATGCAAATAACATAATTATAATAACCCCAAGTCTTATAGAAATTGAGTAAATTCTTCAAAGCCATGTGCTAGATAAGGATAGACACATATTTTGAACTTGGTAATATACTTTATAAGCTTTGTTGTTTATAAAGTATTTTAAGTCAACATGAATCACATGAATTTGCCATTTTTTATGTAAAAATTGTTGATTACTGGCAATATTATACATCAACTTACATTTTATTCCTTTAAGTTACACAGTAATTTCATTCGTTAGTTATAAATAGGACCTTAGAACTCAGGACACTAAGGCTAAGAAAAAGGCAAAGATACAGAAAGAGACTTAGCAGCCCAAAGAGTAAGGAGGATGTAGTGTGCAGTCCCTACTCATTTAATTATCCATCCCAAGGTCATGGTCATCTGAGTCCCTTTTTGGTTCCTGAATTTGTGTTTCTCTTCCTACATAAACACCTCCTCTGATTTCCACTCGTATGCATCAAAAGCAGGTATATCTCCCTCTTAAGACTTCCCAAAGCAGAGTTCCCTATCAAAAGTCCAATTTCCTAAATCTCCTTTCCAGGAACCACCTATGCAATTCATTTGGATAATGGCATCACTGTCATGGTTCTTTCAGTCTGTTTTTCCCAGTCTTTAACATTGTGGCCATATTACTATCTTCTTTCTGAGAATTCCTTTCCTCCTGTCATGATTCTCTTGAGGTACAGTCACTGATTGTCACACCTTTCATCAAACAATACATGTTACTAAAGATTCTTAGAGCAAAGGCAGACCATAGATGTCATGCACTGCATCCAGTGCATACCGAATGTCCATCAAAAATCATCTTCTATTCTCTCCTCCTCCCTTTACTATCCTCAAAGCAAGTCTCAAACTTCACCTTCTAGATATCTTCAGAGTCCTCCTAGTTGCTTTTCCTCTGTTTGTTTTCCTGTAGTCCAAGGCTCTTTTACATGTGATGCATTTTGCTTCTCCAGCTTAAACTGCCATAGTTATTATTATCTTTCTCAATAAACCAAAACCCTTTTTCTATGCCCATCTTTTTGGGTGGTAAAACAGCACATACAGTATTTTTTTTCTTTTCATGCTACTTATTAATGTATTCTTTTCCAATAGATTGCAAGTAGATGTCTTAAATATGAAAATATTTATTTAGCACCAACTATGACCAAGTACAATGTTTCCTGATCTACAGATAAATCTCTTTGTCTAACACTTTCTGTACACAATGCAAGACATAAAGTATGGCCAGTATTGTCATTGAGGATGTACCTCAACGACAGAGCCCTGGCTCAGCATATGCTAGAACATGGGCTTTTTTCCCAAGCAACAACAAAATAAGTAAAATAGATAGATAATAAATAAATAAATAAGTGCCAATCAAAAGAAATCTCTCAAACTTTTGTCAAGAAGAAAATAAAAGTGTTTATAATCTCATAATCAAATCAGCAGAAAACTACAAATTAAGTAACATGTACATATCTATCAATTACAAAAGCACTTTTACAATGGAGGTACCCATGTTATCAAAAAAGATACATAGATGAAAGATGGATATTTAGTGCCAACAGGACTATAAACAAACTCATTTTTGGAGAGCAATAATATCTCAACATATATACCTGGATGTTTATACTTTTGCTTTTGGCATCAACAACAATTAGGAATCTATTTTGAAAAAAATAAGATAATATATGAAGAAAGATTTCCACTGTAGTGCTAATTTAAAATGAAACATAAAACAATCTAGCCGTATCCCAGTTGGAGTGGGATTAAATGAATGTTGCCAAGCCTGGTCAGACTACTAGTTCACAGTATTCTAAAAGCTAATAAAGAGCCTGAGGTGGTATAACATTCTCTGTTAAAATGTTGGTTGAAAATTTGGGGTACAAAATTATACACGTATTCACAGAATAACCATAGATATTTGAAACTATAGATGAAAAAATGCTATGGATATCTTTATATCTTATGACTAGGAATAACTTTTCAACTAGTTTATATTTTGACATTTTTGTAGTAAACTTATAATATTTATAATCAGAAAATAATCAAAAGTGTTCCTGAATAGAAAACTTGTAGGCATTGGTACCTACAATGGAAGTTTCCTCTCACTCTCTGAGTATGAGCTCAAGCCCAGGGTATTTTGAACATTCTGCTACCAGACACTTTCAGCTCAATCATTATCAATAGGCTCTATTGGTATAATTTTCCCAAACAAATTAATGTTCACTGCCACTGTGACTGATGTTATATAAGATGGTAAAATACTATGCAAATTAATGAAACATGACTATGAAATTTTTAATAAACAATACATTAAAGATAAGTTGCTAAAAGAAACAGCCACATTCTTTGTGGAATTGAAACTGCAAAACATTGGAGAAAATTAACATAAATGTAGATACACTTTGCACTCACTGCCACATAAAAATATTTAATTCTCTTCCTTCAAAGAACAAGAAGTAATGCCATCTAGTATATATTATTAGCATGATTAGTACAAAAAAAGATGAAGGAATTCCCAGAGACAGCACTTAAGATGAAGGGAAAAGATTGTCTCCTACCAGAACTGTGGTATTTGAGTGTATATTTATGTTTTAAGCAAAAGAAAAATATTAAATTGTATATGCTTGAAGCAGGTTTTTAAGTCCACTAATCACTAATCCTTCCTTGTTAAGTAAGAAGGACCTTATTACATATAGTACATTCATGCAAAGTTTCTACTCATATGTAAGTTATAATTTATGGAAGAAACTGTCATGCATACACTTAAAAGTGAATATATATGTGTCTGTGTGTGTGTGTGTAAATAAAGATATTTATATGTGCAAACATGTGTGAGAGAAATTCTGCATACACATACTGTTTATACACTTTGAAATGAACTACTCTTCTGCTGGACCAAATCATGCGATCATGCAGTAGACCCTTCATAAGAAGCTAATTTAGCAAACTCAAAGTGTGAAATTAAACTCAGTGGCAAGAACCATGGTGCACAGCGGCACCAAAATTCTGGTTGAAAGCATCTTTGTCTAACTTACTGTTCAATTATTTTTATCAGGAATGGAGAGGGCCAAGGAATTTCTTGTTTAGACATCTTGAGATCAATTTTCTTCTGGGGAAAAGGTACTACACTTAAAACACTTAGTTCAAAAGTACTATTTACAACCAACTCTGAAGTTGCCCTAAGAACACAACAATTAGTACAACTTTTTAAATCTTCTTTCTAATTTGAAGGAAAGATTGTCTAAAGGAGCTCAAAAGCCCCAACTGAAGAGGGAATTACTCTTGTTCACAAACATATAAATGCATTTTGCTTTGATGAACAGACTGATTTTCAGTTTTCACCTTTTCTGGAAAGTTATAAAAGTAATAACATATATATGCTATGCTATGAAGTGTAACAAAGAGTAAGGAAATATTCCAAGTGAAGTATTGATAATTAGTAAGCCTGAATTTCAACATTTGTTCCTTGCTTTCCAGCTTAATGATCTTGTACAAGTTACTTAATAATTCAAAACTTTATTTCCTCATTTAAAAAATGAAAAAAAGAAAAAAGAAAAAACCCAACATGTGCAGTTGCTGTGAAATTAACTGAAACTGTTTATAAACTTGGTACATTTATTGAGTGGGAGATAAAAGTGTTCATTTTCTGCTTTACAAATTTTGGTGTTTTAACCCAGAATAGGGTTCTTTGGGGACCCAAACAAAAACATACAACAGTAGGTCTAGCCCAGCTCTGACACACAATAAATGTCATCTTTTTAAAAAATACTTTTAATCCAGTACTTTTTAAATCAGCAACTGAAAATATTTACACTTAACTTCTTGACTAATGTCATTTGTTCTCTTTATTCCATTGATCAAAAACATTCTGTTATCTTAAAATACACACACACACACACACACACACACACACACACACACACACCAAAGTTCTAAGTGACATATAAGACTTACCCGCAGTTCCAGAGAGCTCCACACTTAAGGTTCGTTCAATAGTCTTGTTCTCAAATGGGGAACCCTTAGGGTCACTGGAAGATATGACACATTTATAAAAACAAACTGAAATGGAGTTGCTGTAGCCAAATGTACTAGAACCCCCCCTTCCCTTCCTGAAAATGGTTGCATTTCTTAATACTTACTTTGGTGACTCTGGGGTCAGAGGAAGAGTTAAAGTTGTTGGTTTGGCTAAAGGGAAAAAAAAGAAACTAATTATGAAATATTGAGTGGTCTTTCTACTATAGTCAAGTTGGAAACAGGATCAGGAAACTGGAAGACTAAACTAAGGAAGTCTCTGAATGCTGGATCAAAGTCAGATAATAGTCCATTATGCTAAAAGAAATTCCAAACAACATTTGTGTCAGTAAACTATTATTCGAAAATGCATACAAAAACAGAATTTTCCCCAAAATGTACCATCCTGTTAAGGATACAAAATTTGCATGGTACCATCAGAGAAAAGTAATGTTTTCTGTTTTAATTTGGAATACAGTACACGGTTTGTTTAGACAAGAAAACAGCTGAGTAACTACAAGGCAACAGAACGTTATGAATATTCAGTTGATTTTACTTCTCAAATGTATAATTTTATATCTAGCCTCGAGAATAGCTTATTTCTGTGAGGCCAAAGCTCAAGCTATAACCCTATAACCACTATATTCACTGAAAATTAATGGAGAGACTGTGCCCAATGGTGGGCATCGACCCAGATGGTTCCAATGGAGTTCAGGTTGCTAAATTTCCTAGATAACTACAATACAATACTAAGGTTATCAGTTGAGAGATCTATGCCTTTATCGAAAGAGCTATTTCCTCTCAGCTTTTCTGAAGTCTCACTTCCTACAGGAGCCATATTCCAATAATGAAGGGAGAACCAGAATCTTCTCACTCCAGTATTTCAATTCCTTATTGTCAATTTTGTAAGTGCAAGACTGAACCATAAGTGGGGAATAAGTGATGAGAAGCATATTTAAGGCATCCATCCACATAACGTATGGATCCAGGATGTGCTTTTCTATGGAGAGCTATGTGTGTAAGGTTATGTCAACTTTTTCTCACTAAATAACCACTTTCAGAAGATCAAAAGATAATAATTCTTTATGTCACAAAAATTATAGAATTGAAACCCAAGGGGTCTTTAAAATAAACTCTAATTTTTATGGACAAAGAACTGAGATGTAAAGATGCCATGCAATGTTTGCAGGGCCATAAAGCTTGTTACTTAGAGTGCGGGCCAAGTAGTGCTTCCTTTCTCCAATTCTCAAAAGCAGTTGTAGTAAACCAACTTTAAAGTAAATTAATCATGCTCAGTAATTAAGGTCGCCTGAAATATGAAAATACTATTTATGTCCAAATTAGTCTGAAATTAGGTACTTTCCTTGGATAAATACTATTTACATATTTCTTCTGTAGGTTTAAATTTAGTTTTTAAACAATTGAATGGTATATCATCTGTCCAACGTGCATCCAGAAATACAAAGCTCACTCTGTTTCCTACAAATTATGTAAACTGATTAATTGGCTTTTACATATATACAGATAAATGAGCTGATTTTACATTAATTTTTGAGTATGTTTAATTTAATGAGCCTTTTTAAAAGAATGCATTTATGAAGGAAATTTACCCACTTTTACAGTGCTCAACTAATAATTAGTATAATTCATAAAGGTTCAATAGGAAATATAACCAGATATGGAACTAAGTGCTATATCACACAATAAACGTACACTGAAAATTAAAAGCTGAATAATGAGGCGTGGTGGTTTATGCCTATAATTTAAGCACTCTAGGAGGCTGAAGCAGGATTACAAATTGAAGCCCAGCCTGGGCAATTTAGCAAGTTTTGAAAGCGAGGCTCAAAATTTAAGACAAAATAAAATGAAAAGTACTGGGGATGTGTCTCAATGCAAGGGCCTTGGATTCAATCCACAGAACTGAGAAATGAAAGAAGGAAGGAAGGGAGGGAGAGGAGAGGAGAGGAGAGGAGAGGAGAGGAGAGCAAGCGCCAGAAAGCAAGCAAGCAAGCAAGCTGGGCAAATAGCTCAGTGGATTAAAGCATTTGCAAGCAGGCGTGCTGTGCTGCCCTGCCCCCAGGGTGAGCTGAGACAGCAATTGAGACTGGGCGTGGTGGCACGTGCCTGTAATCCCAACTCTTAGGAGGCTCTAAACAGGTGGATCACTATGAGTCTGATCTAGTAGTGAGACCTTGAACACCCTGTACACCCTTCCCTAATAGAAAGAAAGAAAGAAAGAAAGAAAGAAAGAAAGAAAGAAAGAAAATTTAAAAATCTAGTTCTCAACACATAGGGCAATTGCTCAGAAAGGCTGAAAGAAGGACCCCAAATCCTGAAAGTTGGGTCTAACTAAGGCCAAGAGTGACAGATGAGAGAAGAATCAGCAGCATTCATATTTAATGGCAAACAGGATGAGATGCAGCCCAAAATCACACTTAGAATCTAACTCCTGAATAATCCCAGGCTCACACACGCTTTCCCTGGAAGAACAGGGACTTGTGTCACTGGGAGTTCAATGAACACAGCTCCAAGGAATGGCTCTCCGGAGATTGCAGGAATCCTTGAGGACATAAATTCCTGTCTTTTACCTGATCATGTTAACTTTAGATATGAAGAAATGAATGAATAAATAGATGTGATACCAACGTACACCGAAAATATCCTAAAGAACTGAAAAGCACGTGAACCCACAACGTTACAGAAAGCGCACATGATTTTCAATGAGAACAAATTACAGCTCACTAAGAGAGAAAACTTCAGAGTGTCACTGTAGTCCTTATCATCTCTGTTTGCTCACTTCCTACTTTTTGATTTTGAGAAATAACTCACACATCTGTAGATGAGCACTTTCTGGTTGTTGATAGCCTGCCATGTTTCCTTGCTTTTTTCTTTTTTTGTAATTAATAACTAAAGAAGTTTTTTTTTTTTTTTTTTTTTTCTGTAATTTTTTGTTCCTCGAATGGCTTCAGGGCACTTTTGGCCAGCGGGAGAGTTGTGAGGTTCTGTAATCAACAAGCTGTCTTCTGGGGTAAATTTTTTATGTCTTACCATTGATATAAATCTTTTTTTAAAAAATGCACACATAGCTGTTCTTTCTTAGAGAATATATCCTCGAGGGGCCTATTTAGTTTTTCACTGTCATGATTTATAAGTTTACGGTAATATTTAGTGATAAGTAGAATTTTAGAAAACCTCAAAATCCAAAAAGGACTGCTCACATCTCCCAAAAGTATAGAGCACTAGACCATGTGGTGTTGGGCTAGTTCCCCTGACCACTGTATTCTGCATCTCAGGACTTTAAATTCACCTCCAGAAAATGAATACAAGGCCTCCGGGGAAGGTGAAGAAAAGTCTAGTGATTCCTAGAGTACGTTCAGAAAGCTGCTCTTTCCCCAAAGACTTCAATACCATGCTTCCCTCAGCAGAAGGGCACCCTGACTCCCAAAAGCTGTGCCAGAGGATTCATTCAGGACCTACTATGGGCAGAGACAACTTGGCCCATTTTGCTCACTGCAGTTCCCCTAACTTGACTGTGACCTGGACACATGTACCAGGGAAACTCTAATTGAGGGCCAATTTAGACTATCAGAGGAAAGTTCCCCAAGTCCTATGCAAATGGTAACAGACTGATGAGGGACAAGTTTGCAAACCCTGAGAAAGGAAATACTCATTAAAAGCAGCAGCAACAACAGCATACCTGTATAAATAATCATGGTTCAAAAGAGGGGTCGGGGGCTACCGCTCTGCACCTAGAAGGAGCAGTTGGAGAAACAAAAGGGAAAACAGTGGATGTTTATAATTGCTATTTCAGTACATACCTTCTTCCACCATATCACAGGTAGAAAGTGGAAGCTGGCATATTTTAAAGCAACAGTTACTTTCAATAGCACTCTTTGGACCCCCTAGTCTACAACATTTTGAGGGAGAAGAGCCAAAAAAAAAAAAAAAAAAAGAAAGAAAGAAAGAAAAAAGCAAGAAACAAAAGTATGATTTTGTCAAGAGGGATTTCCTCCAAATCTCCCCAATCTGCCTCAGAAGCATCAGCCTTTTAGCAATCTATGGGAGTAATAAAAATAACCAGTGAAACCCAGATGTTTCACTAGATCTAGGTAATATTTATAATAGAAAGAGCAAAATATTCAGGAATTTTCAAACCCTTCTGTACAAAACTTAAGAACTGAGCATACATGTGCTCATAAAAAAAGTTCAAGAGACGAAAGTATGATTTTGGTGAGGTGGGGACTCTTAGAAGTCAGGAGGGGCTGTGTAAATGGCATTTACTACTTATTAAGGAACAGAGAAAAAACTACGGTGCCGCGTTTTTTGTTTTTTTTTTATTACTGGAAGGAAAAAAATAAATAAATAAAAGCTCTTTAAGGAATTGACTGGCCCAACTTGCCCATAACTTCAATGATCTCAGTAGTTTCAGGGTCTTGTAAACCTCAAGGATGTTGAAATCCCTCCCTACCCCCATCTACCCTATGACCAGATAACATCTGAGGTGTCTGCCTGTGGTCATGACCAAGCAGAATTCTCCTCCTTCGTGATAAAGCTGCTGGACTCTCCTTCCACGGGGAGAAATGCTGGGCTGGACTGTGTGCTTTGTACCTCACTGGCAGAATTCTGCTCCCCACCTCACCTTGTACATGTTGCAACTGCGATTGTGTGGGGGACTTTTTTTTGGAGGTGCATTTGTCTCTGCTGCTGTTCCTGTTCTCTGTGGGTTTGGTGTGAGGAGGGTCATCATTTGTGGTCAGATACTTGAGAAGCTCTGAGCAGGGACGTCTTTGTGGCTTTTGCTGTTGACAAATGCTCTTTGCTTTATTGCTCCATGAATTCTCGGTCTTAAAAACAAGGCATAAAGAAAGCTAAAATTAGTGAACTGAACCTTATCAGAATGGATATAGGTTTTTTGAAGAGATGAGATTTTCAGTGAAGTGTTCAGGCTAAGTGTACTAGATCTATGAGCTGTGAATAATTGTTTGAAGAACAAGAAAAGAAAATTACATTTAAAATTCCTAAATGACATTTATGCAGCTTTTTATTTCATTTCTCCTACATTTCAATGTTCCTACTCAGCAACATGTAACTAACAAGACCCTACAGCGCCTTTACTGTGAATAAAAAAAAAATAAGCTGGTTTAAACCTTAATTTACCGCTGATTGCCGAAGCCCAGTATTCACAACTCTCTTAAGTACCCCTTAACGCTCCGTTTTCACTCACAGTGAATGGCAAGACAAACATTGTTTAATACAGCCTGCTAACCGAATTATGTCATTGCCAGCATTCTATCCAATTAATGGCAGAGACAGATCTTTTGCAGTGATTCCAAAGCAATCTTTCTTAGGTTAGACAGCTGGCAAAACAGCCATCCTGAATCTTAAAGTCATTCACAGATAAGACCAGGCTATCAGCCCATTCTATTGTAACCCACATTACTGCACATATTAATCAAATGGACAAAGAACTGCACCCGGTAACATTTCTATCACAATTGCCCAAGAATCACATATACATGAACTCTGCCTACTTTTCAAGATGTGCAAGTGTTGCTTTTGGAAACCCATCTCACCACCACCCATACCACCAGTAAGAGGTAGCTGTGGCATCTCAGCTGAATTAATACATATAGGTAACTTTCATCTGCTTTGTAGATTCAAGCAAATGCCCATGTTGAAATGTTGACGTTTATACCTTAACAACTGCAGGGTTTGTTCTGATCCTGTGATTGTGGTTTGCATGGTTCTGGGTACTGAGACCACTGCATTCATTATAACTCAGCTGAGTGTTTGCCGGTGCCAGTAAGAGCTTCTTAAGCTAGAAACACATCAGGGAAGGAGAAAACAAGACACATTATGCCTTCGAACATGTCGCTGACATTTTAAACTTAAATTAATTAATTATAATAATAAAAACAAGTTCTATCACTCTTTAATTATATCACACCTTACTACAATAGTGCTGAAGGAAATATTTTCTAAAATGATAACAGTAAGTTTAATATTACACGGCCAACTACGAAAGCATCTACTTTTCCTACATTGTAACTTGGCATTGTCACTCTTAATATTTTAAAATTTGTTTTAGAGAAAATGAATCAATCATTCCTAAGGTGATTTGCAAATCACCAATGCATGAATCAGAAACTGTTCCCTTGCTAAGTGAGGAGTTCAGAATAGGAATGGATATGCATTTCTCCTTCTGAAACCAAAATAAATCAAGTGTCAATAAAAGAAAAATTCCATGATGCTCTGAGCTACATTTCACCACCAACTATACAAATTTACTATGTCAAACAATATGGAAACAAAACCAGTGGCTTTTACTGATTTCATGAATAAAAGAAAGCATTTAACTATAACTCAGCCTGTAACCTAAACATGGGCAAAGCATCTATTATTTCTTGGTCTCTGCTTCTTCACCTGTCTGAATGACTCTCAACACCTCACTGCCATTACATGCCAGGAGACTTTGAGCCAATGACCACTCCCAATTCAAAAATTGGTGCACATGAAAATAATGAGATATTGACATGAAGAAATCAGGCTTTGAAGCAAGGGATACTGACAAGCAGAACGACAAGAGGATAAATAGAAGGCCAGTATTTCTGAAATGTTCTCACAAAACCAGAAATCTCAAAAATGCAAAAGAATACAATTAAGGTCTCTGTATGTCTCTGTAGGTTTTCTTTTAACATATAAAAGCTTAGCAGTATGAGAAAAACAACATTCAAACGGCATGTCAAAGCACATTATTAAAGTCCTGATGATAGCATTCCATAATTTACACAGCATGCTCTTACATCAGATCTATGGTGAATGACAAATGGCTACCACAGACGAGAAGATAAACTGTATCTTAGAACTAATAAAATTCTGGTCAAGCATTGTGTTCAAAAGAAACTTCACTCTTTGTTGCCAACAAGTTCATTCTTCATTCCCTACCACAAATTTAAGTAACTTAGGTTGCAATTATGCTATTATTTTTCAATCATCAAAGAAATATGGATCCATAGTTCCAAAATCTTAAAATTTTGTACACACCTGTATCCAACAATTCTATTTATGCAATTGTATTCATAAGATAAAAATGCAAGCATGTCAATTATTATGCAAGTCAGAATAATGACAAACAATGGAAAAAACCTACATATCTAAACATAAGGATTGCTCAATAAATTAGAATATTTCCTTACAATGAAATTTTATTCTGTACAATCACTAAAAATTTTGCATATAACCAAAATTTTACCCTCATGTTCATGATTTATCTTAAATAAAAACGAGATTTCAACCATTTCATATTAGAGGTTTCTTGAAATCAGAGGTGAATTTTTCGTCTCTTCCTTCTAGGTATCTACATTTTATAAATTTTCACCTTGAACAGAAATAATACTAAGAAATGAAAGAGCCCCATATAAACAACAAAGACAGCCTTCACAATGAAGTGATACTACTTAGCCCTCTATTAGCAACAGTTCTATACAGAGGGTCACAGGATTTGCTTGCAACTGTGAGTGTGCTTGGGGAAAAGTTCTGGCATCAGTCTAAATCAAAACTCCAGACCTTATTGTTACTACTTCATACCCATGCAGCGGGTAGCCAGAGGCAACTCCGAGTCCTGCTAAACAGTAGGAAGGGTTCTTACTAGAGACGGCTCTTCTGCCTCCTGAGGTGGAGGGGTGCCGTCAGGCATGGAGGAAGGACTGGCCTCGTTGTCAGTGGTCACGTCTCCATCTGTCAGTGCGTCAAATGAGGGCAATCCGTCTTCATCCACAGGGAGGCTGTCCAGTGTCTCTGTGAGGACTGCTAGCAAGTTTGCCTCATTTTCTTCATCTATCTTCTGCAAAAACAGAAAAAAAGAAGAAGTGAGTTGTCTCAGAGTAGGCTTACACTATTAATCAGCAAAGGCTGAACGTGTCTATCTAAAGAGAAAGTCGTATGTGAAATCTTGAATACTTATGCAAAGGCCCCAATGTCAGGGCTTCCTCAGACTCTGAGCTCATTTTGGGTCTGAGTCACATAATTAATAAATAACTCCCCTGTGCCAATCTCACATTGTTGAGGTCTAAAATTTAGCAAAATATTAAGTCAGTGGTTAATATTACTGTAAATGATTCTGTCTTCTTCACAATCATCTTCCACATGCTTATTTCTTCTTCCCCTCACTAAAAGAAGATTTAGAGAATAATAATAATAGGCTTGAAGGAATCTTAACCAATTTCTACTTAATCCTCACATATAAGAATCAACTCTTCTGCATAGCATATCCTAAAATGTTCCTTGCATTGGAACACCACTAGAAACTTAAGAGAACCAGTACACTGACTTGAATTCAATTATAATCTCATCATCAAATGCTCCAAAATCATTTATTTCTTTCCCTGACATCTCTTCCAACTTTAGTCATAAATCTCCATACCTTCCAGTTGGATATCTCTACTTTATAATAGCTGCCACATCTCCAAAACCTAGACTTTGGACCTTTTGCAGAAGAAGTGCTACTTATGTTGAATCCTTTAGTTTGACTAACACTCATTTAGAAACTGGAAATTTCTCCACACCAACATCATGCTAAGGGTTGCTGCTACAAAAAGAAATAAAACAAAACTATCCCTCTCAGCACCCTCTGGTGGAAAGGAAGAACCTGTAAACAATTTATTATTAAAAAAAAAACTCTGTTTTCAGTACTCTACAAAAGCACTGAAAGACCCTCAAACTAAAGCTTAGATGCCTTGTTAGTAGGGCAGTCTTATGGTCTATGCCCTGGACATTCAGTGCCAATGTTTGGCTCCCAGTATAGATACAGAGGCAGTGATTATTTGCGGAGTAATTCATTGATCTGCATTTATTGCCAACAATGTATAGTGGGCAGATTGCTTTCTTTTCCTTGTTTCAGTATGTCACATTGTTTGCCCAATTTGACCTGCTTCCAAATTCTGTTTTTAAAGTTCTGTATGCTATGACATTAACAATATGGGCTAAATTATCCCACACTGATTCTATTACAAAAATGCACCTAAGCTGCTGACATCTAATGAAGCCAGCGGTGCCCACACTGCTTTCTTTCTAGCACTGAACTCCAGTTAATTGACCTGACAAAATTACAAGAATCACAGAATAAGACAGCTAATCAGAAAATCAAATTGTATTACTAGAGAAATTAGGCAGGGCTTTATCACGTATACCTTCTATTTTCACACAAAAATTGTTTCCCTCATTACCGATCCATCTCTATGCAGGAAAAAAACTATAGACTCCTTTTCCTTTGTGATTTAAGAGGCTGAGAAGGGCCTTTTGTACTGACTGATGCTGGACTCTCACCAGCATGTTTGATATGCTCATAATGTATCTCTTTACTGCCTGGGATCTGAGATCCTGAGTCAACTAGATGGGACACTTGTGGTGTGACAACGCGATGAAGGTGTAGGCACTAATAAAGAGTAAAGTCCCAACCTGAAACGGGAGATTTTCATTTCAAGCGACACACTTACTTTTACACATAGATCAATTCATTAAATTCTAAACAGCACAATTTAGTAATAAAAGCCTATTGAATACCTCCAAGCTCCAATTCTTCTGGACCCTATCCAAGGAATCCTAATAACACATGTGAAAGGAGTTTCCCTTATTTTCTGCTCAGAGTCATAATCCGGTACCCCAAAATTCCAGCCATCCCCCTCTTTGAGTTCCCCTACATGTCAAAATAACAATTCTGAAATATTTTGCCTTCTTTATCATGACAGTCTTGGAAGAAAAGTTGATTTTTTGGTGACACTTATGTCAAAGTTCAAAAAATACTTCTATATATAAAGTTTAAGGGACACTGCCCCTGACTGTAAATTCTTCTGGATAAAATTGTATTGAAATGAAATTTATATACTTTTAAAATCATCTCCAAATCATGAGATTTTGTATTGTAATAAATATCACCATATTCTTCAATAAAATAATCATTCAAAATATCTCAAATATCTATACATGAGCACATATACATACTTTAAGTAAATTGGACATTTTTCTCAGATATTCCATTTTTAAAAAAAAAAAGCTTCTTTCACTGAGGCTCAAAAACATCTGAAGAAAAGTAGTTATGAATGCTTACCAATAAATGAGTAATTTTGCTTACCCTGATTTAAATTTTGTGTCAGGCTTTCCTGCAATAGTACAAGCTGCTATTTACTTTAAATCACATAATACAATAGCGCCTTAGCTCTATCCCTCATGTAAACAAACCGAGACAATTCCAATCAAGTCAAAATGACAAAGAATACTTAAATTAACTAGTTTTCTCCAACTTCTTTAAGAAGGCTGAGCGAATGTACACCAAATACAATGGCAGAAACACTGGAGCTTGATAATGTCATAATTAATTTACAAGATCTGATTAAACTACCAACTACTTTAATTATCCTTTCTACTGGAACCACAATGGGAGAGGGATATTTGTGTGATAGGAAATTAACATGGAGTGTGTTTTTGTGTTTCTGTGTGTGTGTGTGTGTGTGTGTGTGTGTGTGTGTTGGAATGTGTATGCACAAAGAGATAGTATTCAACCAGCATGTTTCAGTAGAACGATAGTCATTATTTAGTGTCCACACAAAATGATTAAATATTCTTATTATCATCAGTTTATGTAAATAACTGAGAAATATACTAAAAGATCATTGATTTTAGTAAAGTTCTTGAATTATGGAAGAAAAATATACTCTTATCTGAACTATTTTGCCTTCTTTATCATGACAGTCTTGGAAGAAAACCTGATTTTTTTGGTGACACTTATGTCAAAGTTCAAAAAATACTTCTGTATATAAAGTTTAAGGGACACTGCCCCTGACTGTAGCAATTTCAATTAGTTTCATATGGATTTCTACAATCACAAGCCCCAGAGAAGGCAATGGATATGACAAAGAGGACTCTTTTAAACAATTAACGTCACTCTCCATTATTGCTTGAGTCCCAATTTACAGAGCAAATAAATCAAAGTCGTGCAGACGAAGCACACTGGTCTGTGAACACATGTCTATTCACAAGTGACAGAATATGGAAATGTTATTAATCGGTGAAATGACATTGCAAGATAACCTTTCAAACACTGGGCTCAGATACTGTTTTCATTTATTTATTTATTTATTTGTTTGTTTATTTAGTTATTTATTTTGGCAGAACCAGGGATTAAACTCAGGCCCTTACGCTTGCCAGGGAAGCGCTTATTCTACTGAGCCATCTCCCCGGCTCCGTCAGATACTGTGTTTAAGTGTCTAAAATGCTGTTTTTCAAGAATACACTTCTTACACCCATCTCTAATTTAAAAAAAAAAAAAAAAAAGGAAGGCTTAGAGAAAGGTCCAGCTGTGTAGGAATCTACACAAACTAAGCTCCGTCTTGTATGCTGTGAAAGAAGATCAGCCAGCAGGTATTTACACGGTGGAGCTGCTGCTCTGATTCCCTACAAGTAACATTTCCTACGGTGGTGCAGTGGGGGTAACAACTTTGGATTCCTCGGCACGATGGGATTCTGATGTGCTTTTCTGATCTAAATAGACTTATATGTGCCTGGAAATTTTCACTTTCCAAGGTCTGTCCAGGAAGAAAGTAGACACATCTCCAAAACCTCACTCCAGGTATAAAAAATGTCCAGGAACAGATAATAGATAGGCATTTATGGCAACATCCCCAAACTCCTAAGCCATGCCACTTCTTTAAAAAAATACTTTTGAACAATTCATTTGGAGGCTTGTCACTGCCCTTTGAGTCAAATGTGTCCCTATGTCACCTGCATTAATTTAGACATAATTCAAAACACACAGCTACAAGAAGGTAGATTTTTCTCCTTCTCATTCCCAAGATTACTTGGATATCAAAATTCTGGGCCAGGTGTATGGTTTCTGAGCTTTTCCTTCTTTGTGGTTTGTTGACGAAATGATCTTCTGACTGGTTAAATGAAGTGAACAAGACAGTGCTGTCAACTCCCCCAAATGTGCACTCTGGAGGGTGAACAAATCCACTAAATCAGGGAGAAGAGGGCTTCTAACAGGATGCTAACAGACACCCAGAGGGAGAACCACAGAGTGAAGCCTGCATGTGGTATCCCAAAGACTTCTAAATGCAGCCTATTATGGAAGGACCATGCCCTGCTTATGATAGCAATTTTTTGTGCATCTTGTAGAATTGCAATTACACTCTGTGTCCCCCGATTCTCACACTTGCTTGATCTCTGTTTGATAAAAATAGTTTAATAGTCATTTAATCACAGCTTCATTATCCTAGCTCTCTTAATGTGAATTAGGCCAGGAGAATTCTTGCTTCTTCCTTATTCAAGTCATCAGTAAGAAAGAAACGGAGGGGTCGTCTTATCATTCACTAATCAGTTTCAATTTTTCAGATATTTACTGAGAAACTGATCTATTTGAGGGGTCAGTTGGCCTCTTTTTTTCTATACAAAATTTCACAATGTTTTTGTCTACTTACAGAATTTATCTGCTCATTATTAATAGGGTTAAAGAAAGAGTTGATAAAGCCTGAGAACACTTCAAGACTGTTCTCATGAACATTTTTAGTTGTATGCCCATCATCTTGATCATCCACACTTGAACTTCATTCTTTGAGCACGATCTACCCCCAACTATTAGCTAAAGCCAGCTCCCCGCCCCCAAATAACCAGCATGGCCTGGGCTTCCTTCTTGCCCCATCCTGCTGATTTGGAAACAGCTAATGAAGATAAAATTAACTTCTACTTTAAGTGAGGCCTAATTAGGAAGGGAAATCTGCTAGAGCAACATCTGGTAGTATATTCTGAAGCCAAATATAAATGACATTTTTGGATTATCCACTATTTTGGATTATTCGTTCCACTGGGCCCCACCAGGAGTTCAAATAACTAAGGAAGAAGCAACTTTTAGGATAAACTTAGGGACTCAAATAAAAATGATGATCAATCATTGATATCCCTTTTCTGATCCCCATACATCAAGCTCTGGACCTCATCCATGTTTCATGTATCAACTGACAAAAATGTTTGCATGTATTTGCATCTAATGGTGCACTGTCAATTCAGAACAAGCAGAAATCAAAATAAAGAAAAACTAAGGTTGTTTTTACCTTAAATGAAATTAAAAGCTAACAACCCAGAATTAACTATTAAAATTGAATTTGAGAGCTTTAGCTTTTGGTCATTAAACTATTACATTCAGGACAGACCTCAAAGTCCAGATTGTTCATTGCATGTGTCCACCCTGAGTGGTCTAAACCTTTGTAGAAGAGGCTGTTAAATACTTTGAATACATCCTTTAAACAATTTTCTTTCCCTCTCCCTTTATACTCTCTGTACTCCATGATGGTTGTTCCTGTATCTCTTACACACAAGTGTGGCAACCAACTATGTCTACCTCCTTTCTCACTGACCTAAAGGTGGTGAGAGTCCCAACATGACAATACTGGAAGGTTCCTAGCTCTTGCCCTATTCAACAGGAGGAGTCCCTACACTGATCACTAATCCACATGTACAGCATATAGAATACGGTACTTTGACTAAGGGATTAACACTTGAAAGAAAAATTTAAAATTACTTAAGAAATTTCAAGCATATGTTTGTAGTAGAAAGTAATTGTGATCATAAAGATTATTTTACATCACACATTATAAATACTTTTGTATCTATTCATTTTTTGCAAATGCCCTGAGAGTTTCCTTATTGCTACAAGTCCTGTTGGATGATAAAGTTACTGGGGCTTAGGGTCTAGTTAAAGAATCAGAATTTTAAAGAATTTTAACACCATCAGGGTAACTTGTCATGGGCACGCAAATTATTTCAAGAATCATGCATGCATCTATAGCTATCCACATCTCCCCCCAGTACCCGCAAGTTTATATATCAAGTACATATATTTAAAGCAGAATATGTGCATATATTAAACTTAGTTTTCACTAAGATTAGAACTACCATTCAACTCAATGTAACTGACTATATAAAATTGTATAATCAGCACTTTAATCTATCCAGTAATCCACTATAACTAAAGAAGGCAATGATCAACAACTGAGGCTAATTCCTGCACTGATAAAATAAAAATCAAGTGGAAATACAAGCAAAACTGAAGAATTTTCTACACAGATATATTTAGACCTGTGGGAATCTATTTAACTCCCATGAATGAGCAGACTCCTATTTAGGTAGGCAAGAAGTTTTTATCTGCATCTGTACTCAGACTCCATGCTAACTTATTAGCTTACATCCCATATTCATGAGTTAATAAACATACACCGAATATGTGAAATTCATTATCCAGAAAGGAAATATGAACCAATGTGTAAGTAGAAGTTCAACAGAAAGACCTAAATAATCCTGGTCTCTGTAGGCAAAATGAGCTATTCAGCAGGGGACAAAAACAAATGATTTGTCTGTTGTTCATGGAGGAAAGAGGAAGTCGTTCAGTTGTGCACTTAAAAAGAAAAGATTTACTAGACCTGAGAAAAGCAAGCAAGACATTCCATTGACCTGCAAGTGAGGAGAGAACCCAAGATTACAAGTCAGAAGAATTATGCTGGTTTCCCCACCCACACACCTGCTAGCTGGCTACATGTCCTCCAAGGGGACACCTCAGCCCTGTCTGTCCTGCTCATCCCAGAGTGTACGTCCTGCAGGCTGCTTCTGGTTTCCCAGTTTTCACCACTGCTTCTTGCCTCCTTACTCCATACTCCATTGTCCACATGGAAAGTGAAATGAATTGATAAGCCTAAATTGTGTCTTGGTCCTTTCTGACCCTCCCCCCACATGAATTCTTATGACTCTAAGAGTTAAAATCCAACTCCTTAGAGTGACCAAGGAGCCCACATAATGTTTCACCAAATTGTACACTTTAGAGAGTTAATCAACTACTCAGTTTAACTGGAAGAGCATGGCTGCCCTATACTGGGACATTGTCCATCCCTGCCACTTCCTATTGCACCTGCTTAGATCTTTTCAGACCTCTCTCACTTTTTCATTGGTATATAAAAATGCCTGGCATCTTCCTGCACTGGGTCCTCCCTACTTCTGCCCAAGCATTCTCTGTCTTTTCCAGACGATCATGTGTAGTCCCCTCATTCTCTCATGCTGCCAGATGTCATCTTTCCAATGAGAACTTGTCAGTCAGTCTGGATGCATTTAATCTACTTGCTCTAATTTATTTTTCTTTT
>NW_004524582.1:13615898-13633185 GCF_000260255.1 Octodon degus | reverse complement strand
ATATAATTTCTCTTTTTCATTGATTATCATCAATAGAAACTGTTTGACCTGTTTAATTATTGTTGCTCAATTTGATTGCAGGGTGAGGCTGCAGCTTACTTGCACAGGGCTTGCTAGGCATGCATGTGGGAGACCCTAGCTTTGGGCCCTACCACTGGAAACCAAACAAAATGAAACAAACAAAAAATGATACTTGGTGGAATAGTACACATTTATCTAAAATGAGAAACAAAAACTGAAAAGTCCTAAGACGACAATGTAACTTTTCTTTCTCTTTTGTGGTTTGCTCTGTGAGCCTCACCTCCTCTTACCCCAGAATATTTATGTTCTTAGCTATGTTTATTTTAGACTATGAGTTAAACTTAGCTTGCATTCATTTCGCATATGCCAGTTAATAGGCCAGGCAAGCAGCCAATATATTCTTAGTGGGAATTCTGAATTCTAATTCTGAAATTATCCCCTGGGCTCCAAAAATATCAAGCTAACTGTAATATTCATCTTTTGTATGGGATTGAGATGGGTGTTGTAAGGCATGGATTAATCCATCCCAACTGTTGCCTGGGAGGACAATGGAAAACATCCCCAAGTAGGCAATTTGCGTCCATCTTGAAAGAGCCAAGGAGATTTTATAAGGAGAAAATCATGCTAGACAAACTTACGATCTATGGGTGCAGGAACCTCAGCTCCCACATCAGGCAGGGGAAAGCAGTTGATCCTGGCGCTCGAGGCCAGGATGAGTCGCTTCACTCCATGGTATCCTCAGTCACAAGTGGAAAATACATTTTAGTCCTAGCTATGAGTATTAAAGCAGTATTTTATGGAACCAGGGCTGCATACCATTAGTACACATGCTGTAAAGGACTGATTGTGAACATTGTTCTACATATTTTGAGCATTTGTACAATTGTATTTGAATATCAAATTGCCTACAAGCTGATGTTTTCCATCATCCTCCCAGGAAACAGAATCAAGATGGATTAATCTCTGCCTTTGCAACACCCAGCCGAATCCCATAGAAAAGATGAATATTGCACTTAGTTTTATATTTTATTTTTACAAAGCAACATGCTTATTCAAATATGTTGTTTATCTTATCATGAACACATTGGAGATCACTACTGCACAAACTAACAAAATAAAATCATTTTGTGTTAAACTCATGAAAAATATCTTAAAAATTGCGAGTGAGAGCTTCAAAATCTAGAACCATTTACAACTACTCACTTCTATAAAATGTGATTTTTCTCAGACCTTTTTGTTCAAAGCAAAATGTAACATAACCAGTAAGACATTGAGTGTGTTGAGCCCAAAATTTAATTTCCATTTTTGAAAATGCTGAGCAGAGCAGATAGCTCAGCAGCACAAGTGCCTGGCCCACAAGTGCAACATTCATAGTTCAATTCCCAGTATGGAAATAAAAAATCATAATTCTCCTACATAAATGTTATTTTAGGGGGATTTTTTGGCTTTTTATTTTATTTATTTATTTTTTTTGTTTTTTGTTTTGTTTTGTTTTTTTGCAGAACCGGGGATTGAACTCAGTTAGTTTTAAAATAGTAAAGAACAGTGTGAGTTTACTGAATATTCCTGATTAGATGTGATCAAAATTTACAGTGAATATTTAAATGAAAAAATATTTATTACAATAGAAGATGTTGCCAGTAACTCCCCCTCAAAATACTCTGCCTCGAATTGAACCCAATTCTCCTATCCTGGCTGCTGCTCTCTGAAGCAGCTCTGGAAGTGCCCTTGTGCAAGCACATTAAGTCGCACGGTCGTGACTATTTCTGTGTCCTGAATTGGTGCAAAACACTGACCTTCCATCATCATTTATGATTTTTGCAAAGAGCCAGAAATTCCAATGTCGGACATGGTGAGTGAAATTGATAAGGACACACTATAACGTTCTTGCAAAACTCTTCTCTGGGACGGAACTTCACATCGGCAGCTGCCATATTTTGTATTACAACTTATAAAGGCAATTATGAAAGAAGACCTCCTGAACTGCTCCAGAAAGTGGCAAGAAAAATGGGATCAATACATTTGAAACAAGAAGGGGCACGCTGAGGAGGATTAATGGCAATGTGTCTTTACTGTAATATACATTTTTAAATGTACACTGTAAATTTTGATTGCTCTGTGCATCCTTGATACTGAGTTAATTTCCAATTATCCATTATTTCATTTAAATTACCTGTTAGGGTTTGTGTCTAGTTGCCCCCCCCAAAGTCTCATGCAGTTGTAGGGTGGGGACTTCCAGAGTTTGAGACTAACTCATGATCCACTGGGATTATGGCTCTTAGTACTGCTGGGATTATGGGTGTGAGTACTACATCCAGCCTTGGAGTGGATAGCCTGAATGTACCCTAAGAGAGACAGACTTCCTCTTTGTTGCCATTGTCCCTGCTACTCCTCCATTTTCTCTCTTGCTTTTTGCCACCGCCATGAAAGTTTGTTCTCTGCCCTGTGCCACTCTGCCTTGGAGTCAGCCAAGTATGGACTGAAACCTCCAGTAATTGTCAACTAAATAAACCTTTCCTTCATTCCTTTTGGGAGTCGGGTATTTTGTCCCAGCAATGAGAGAAGAGTAATGGAGACACCACTCACTAATGCTATTCATCCCCCAAATCGCGGGGCTAATGAGAAGCAGAGTTTGATATCAAATCAGATAGATTTGATAAAATAACGCGCTCAACCTCTTTCTTCACTTTTTAAAATTTTATGGAAAAGGTTATTAGAATAAAATAAGAGTAAAATGGACTATTGTAATGTGTCTTCACATCAGACCATGCAAAATAACCTAAGAAGGCCTGTCCAACAGGTAAATCTAACTGGGAAGATGCAGCTTTATCCTACACAGAAGAGTTGATCTTCCATGTAGAAGGGCTTGTTAGAAATTGCTTTTCACTATTCATTGCTGGCCCATGTTACTTGCTAGCCTATCTTTGGTTGCCCTGGGTGTGACTGGCTCTATTAAAACATTCTTCCTCCTTTCTTTTGTTACTTCATATACTGTATCTACCTCAAGGTCCACTTTAAGCATATTCTCTTCTACAGGGCATGTCCACCAAATCCAGTTCAAATCCATATCTCCAAGCTTTGAAATCCTTGCTCAGAACAGCCTTCAACCCGAAATGGAAATGCACATCTCTGAGCCCCATCACAAACCACTATATGGAAATTATCAGGTTACAGCCTCTCAATTGTAGCACCATGACAGTCTGAGCTAGATGATTCTTTGTTGTGGGAGGTGCTCTGTGCATTTTAGGATGATTAACAACATCCCTGGTCTCTACCAATTACATGTCATAGTGCTGCCACCGTTATGACAATCAAAAATATCTCCAGGTATTCCCAAATGTCACCTGGAGGCAAACTGCTCTTACTTGAGAATAACTGCCCTGAAGGAACAACAGAAGATTCTGCAATTCTGATTAGCAGCCCAAGTGACTCTGCTAATCAACCCAGTTTGGGTGATAGGCTGTTTTGTGGCTGCTGAGCAGTATATAAATCAAGTTGGAACTTACAGTTCCTTGTGTGCTAGATTTACCCAATATAACACAAACAATTCTGAATCTTCATTTTTTATGTGAACTCTTATACACAATATCTTTTATTAAAGTGATTACATTCTTAAAGATTATTCTTACAGCAGGATTCATATGGCTTTTTCTCTATGCTTTTCCTCTTTTTCCTAGTTTAATGGAGTTCCCCAACATCTAGATGCTGTGGCTTGGTTGTGCTTTGACCTTCCTGCAAGGGGCCTGTACAGGAAGCTGGCTCCCTGTATGACCATGTTAAGAGGAGGTGGGATCTCTAAGGAGTGAGGTCAGGACAGATATACAGGCTGCTGAGGGCATGCCCAGAGGGAAGAGGAGTGTTTGCATGGGATCCTGTTTAGTTCTGAGATGCTTGGTAGAGAAGACTGGGTCCAAATCCTGAGTCGCTCTGGATTCCTGTCTTGCCATGTACTTGCCCCCTTTCACATGATGCCATCTAAGGTCAGATTCAACCCAGGAATCCCTCTCTCCAGCTTAGTACCAAGGTTGGTACCATGACCTGAATGTCCCAACTCGTGAATTAAATTAATCTCATTTCTTTATATTCAGCCTCAGGTATTGCATTACAGCAATGGGACACAGACTAGTACACTGGACTTCTCAAAACTTCCCCCCCCCTTTTTTATTGGTTATGGAATTTACTGATTATTTCTATTTTGGCAGAGTTGCACCTGTACATAGCATACTTTGGTGAATTTTGCCTCCAATCAGTTCTCTTTCCTAACTCACTCCCTTAGTTTCACATTTTAAGGGGGTTCAACGTTTGTAATATATTTTGCTGATATCCATTCCCCTATTACCCACCTTAGATTTATAGTATCTTTATATCCCTATGAATGAGGAAATGAAAGAAAAATACAGGCTTTGATATTGAATTGCCTGATTTTGAAACTCGAGTTGATCATATACTGGGGATGTGACCTTTGCAAGTCATTTACTATCTCTTAAGTCTCAGCTTTCATATGTAAGTAGTATGTTATAAGATGTACACTGTAGAGTTACCCTGAGAGTCATCTGAGCTAATCCCTGCAAACATTATAACATCTGTTACAGAATGAGGAAGTATGTTTGTTATTATTAATGTTATCTTTACTACATTCCTCATAACTGTAGTTCAAAAGAAGTGAAACAGAACATAGATTTATTGAAAAGCATTTCATAATGGAAGGAACACTTAATGCTGATTCTGAGTTAAGGGTGGCCTATGAGCAAATTCAGGGGAAAGGAAAAATATTCTACATGATATACTTACATAGTGTGGAGACTGTAAGTGTGAAATCAAAATTATTAAATGCACAACTGCTCAGAAATCCATAAATTGTGTATTAAGATCAGTATCGATCACTTACTTGGCAAAGCTGATAGAGGGAGTGATAACCTGAAATCCATTCCACATGCACATCCAACTGAGGTATCTATACTTGACACAGCTTTTACTTGTACACAAGCACTCAGACTTGTATTTACATGCATATATATATATATATATATATATATCCCCATGCAAACATTTGTTCTCTAGAAACTGACATTTTATTCTGATAGAGACCATGACAGACAGTAGACAAATCAGTTTCTTGGAAATACGAGAAGATAGATGAGTAGAGGTCACACAGATGAATGGACAGATTACAAAGAGAGTAATTATGTAGCATACATGTAGTACAGATCTATAAGTGCAGATAAAATATAAAATGTGTATTGAAAGCCCATAACGTCAAATATGTATACGTGTGCATGTGTGTATGTCTGTCTGTATGTGCGTGTATGTGTATGTGCGTGTGTGTGTGTGTATATATATATATATATATATAGAGAGAGAGAGAGAGAGAGAGCGATGACATTTGAAGTAGCAAGCCATAATAGCTCAAAAATAAATGTCCTGGGCAAATAAAAGAGTAAAAACAAATTTAAATGTCATATGGTAACTTGGAATTAGTATGAAATTAATTTTTCATAGTTTACATTTGGGCATGCATGGATGGGAAGGAGCCTAGTCAAAATATTTCAGTACCACTACAGCTGAGCACTAATCAGTTGAAACATCAGCAACAGAACTTCAGAAAGAAAGGCACTGCAAGTAACTCATAGGCTTTCTTGTACAAAATTAGCAGACTCTATTAACCATAGACATAAGCAGTATTTTTAGACTATGTAAGCAAGGTTTATAATATTTTCCTATTACAACTAATAAATTCTCTACATGATAAGGTATTTTCTGCCTAAAAGAAGTGCTTAGAAAGCATCATCATAAAGGTCAGTGTTACTTGTTCATAAAGACTTAGCACCAGGAGATATGGGTAAAATCGTGCAGCTGCAGATCTCCGGCACCTGGATTTGTGTGATACTGCAGGTTGGGTGCACTAAGATATGGGCAACGCTGAGTGCTCTGAATCCTGCAATATGCTGGTAGTAGCGCCAGAAGGCGAAAAGCATCTCAAGGTGGCTGGAAGCTATTCAGAAGCAAAGCTGTCCTCTCAGTGGGGCCATGTAGGGTAAAGGAAATTGAAGTGTGTTTCCACGTAATCCTCTGTGCCTTCCCTGGCTCTTCCTCTGGACAGCAGGAGCCATTCAGAGCCTAAGCTTGGACCTCAGATCCCTTGAGCAGCTTCCATACCCACTAAAGTGTCCTGAACAGAGCAGTGAGCTGTCAACAGCTACTTGCCAATTAAGTACAAAACAAGGTGTTCATTCTCTCAGTGACTTTTCATCTAAGACATCTGTATGCATTGAGGTTTTCTAAGCATCAAAGGAAGTTTGCAATTTCCTCAGACTTAGAAACTGAGCTTCCGGGCCAGCAAGATAGCTCAGCAGACTAAGTGCTTGCTTAGGCAAGCACAGGACCAGGGTTTGATCTCTGGCACCACATGCTGTGCTGGCCCTGCCCCAGGCACACTGAGCTGGCAATGGAGTCCAGGCAGGGTGGCGCATGTCTGTAATCCCAGTACTAGGGAGCTGAAAACAGGAGGATCACTACAAGTCTGAGCTGCATGAAAGAAGGAAAGAAGGAAGGAAGGAAGGAAGGAAGGAAGGGAGGGAGGGAGGGAGGGAGGGAGGGATAAGAGAAAGAAAAAGAGTGAAAGAGAGAGAAAGAGAGCTTCTTTTAATGCCAGATTGATTACAGCCTTCATGAAGAATCTTTAAATGTTCTACATATGATCAGTTTTACATACAGACTCATGCATGACCTGTGATTTGTGCGCACAGACACAGTAAAGCACCACATAACAGCAGGTCAGACAAAGTGGCTGATAACACCAAAAGGGGCATTTTTTCAAAACAAACATGTGAGTTTGATAATGGGATTTAAAAACACAGGCCCCTGTAACAGAATGGAAAATGAAAGAGAGGAACAAATCAGTGTGGATAAATATTTAAGAGACATAGAACAACCAAAGGAGAAAACAAATGATTTAGTGACTTGTCACTCAACGGCTCACATAATGACAGGCTGCAGTAACATGGAAATTCGGGATAGCTACATCTACAAAGAACAGGTTCATGTAGGGATATGGTTTTGGAGATGAGAAGGTGGACACTCAAAGAGTTAAACAGGCTTTTCAAGGTCTGTCATTTGCTGATGTAAGTGTGCATTCGTTCTGGGCCAATGAGCTTTAGTTTGTTAATATACCATGTTGCTTCCCAGGAGAATAAAAGAAAATAATAGCAAAGGATTTTTCTCCCACACTTTCCATTTCCCTTCTATACACCTGAGCATAGTTTAAAATGTTCTAAATGCAAAATTCCAATACATTAACTTCTAAATTAATAGCAAACTGTAATTATTAATTTTTAAATCTGTGTTTTCGAATATATCTTAACCTTCCTGAGACTAGGAACCAGGATTCATGCATCAAAATGAGTGTCAAAAAACTTAACAAGTATTTATTGAGTACTTACTATCAATCAGGCATTCTTGACACTGGGGATATAATAGTGAACAAAATAATTAAAAATTCCCTGCCCTCAGAGAGCTTCTTTTAACAGGGGAAGAGATATGATTGACAACGTAAATAACTATAAACATAGTAAACAACTGTGAGGAATAAATGAATGGGTAAAGCAATAAAAACTCTACTTGTAGTTAAAGAATGCCAAACATTTAAAAAATCAGGTTTATTTACTAAAGCAGAATGTGAATGTGAAATCTTCTTTAGAAAAGACTTCATACTGAGATAACTTAGAAACACTTAAATCTTTAAAGCCGTTGAAACATAATTAGTAGTACAAAAATTTGACTCAAAGAAGTTTCCTGTTGACTATCTTTTATCTAAATAAAATGAAAGACGCCTACAAAGCAATAACTCTCGATGTTGGCTACATAAAGAATCATGTACATTTTTTTAAAGTGCTTATGCTTGGATAAACATTTAGGAAGGGAATTAGTATTTTTTTGAAGCTCCTCCGGCGGGTTGTCGGGACTGAGAGAAGAGTCCTTGAGGACAGTTGAGGGCACACACTCTGATCCACTTCTCAGGCTGAAGCAGAGAAGGTCTGCCCACCAGTCAGGACTAGCTGAACACCTAGAGGGGTCCAGGCTGCCTCACTCATCCCATAAAATGGGGATGCTTCATCTCTTGAGATCTAGTTCTTAGTACTCTACCCAGACCTTAGTTTAGTACCTAAAAGTGGACTGAACAGCTCTCTTCGGTGTAACAGGGACACCCACCTTCCTACCATGGATCCTAACATCTCATTCATCACTTTACTATACATGCCTCCACAGACCTCCCTAAAGTTGCCTTTGGTCACAGATTGGGCAGGCCAGACAATCAGATATGTAACAATAAAAAGACATCCAGGGGAGTGTGCATGCTGAAACACTTTACATCCATGAAAATGATGACTAAAATATGTATTTATTAAAACAAAACATGCCCATTGAATATGATTAAGTCAATCAAGGAAGTAAATAAATAACACTTACCAAACTCATGACCTAGGTATGTATATGAAGAAACATTTGAAAAAATAAATAGCAACATGTTCCAAGAAGTGAGACTTCAAAAGACTTTACTTTAAACCACTTTGCCTTCTTCCAATCTTTCAATACATACAATGTTTACACTTACAAATTTAGGACATTAAAATAAAATTTAAGCAGTACGCTTGTGCTTATTATAGTGCAGGAGAAGAGGGGTCAGAGAAAACCTTAAGAGTGGTTGAATAATTAACCAAGTCAGTCCTGGTTGACTCAACCTCATGGATCTGGCTTTGGGTTTACTTTCCTTGGGTCTCGCTATTCTCATCTGTAACAAGGTAACTGTGAAGATTCCCCTGGCTATCTTAAATGGTTATTAGGTATAAGAAAAACAAAATAATAGGCACTATATTAAATGCAGTGCTAAGAATCATACATTTCCCGTGAAACCATTCAAAAATATTTAGTGAAAATTTACTATACTGATAGATGAATATTTAAATTGATTTCTCACAACACTTCCCAATAGCAAAGTAAGCTATTATGACCTATTAAAAGACCAGTATCCATATTTGTCTGAGACTTTACATCAAAGCCATGGAAGCAGAAATGACACCATAAAGCTCTCTTGGTAACCTAGTCTAGAGCCCTTAGGATCCATGTGAAATGAACACATGGATTTAGGGTTGAAACCATACCAGGGCTAAAATATCTGATACTGTCAGATTGAGATGGTCTGGAGTTGACCTCTTCACTACAGGGGACAGTATAAAAACATCAGGCTTGAAAAGTAATAGGAAAATATTTTAGTGCAATTATAATACCAATTGTTACTCAATTTGTTTGTGAAAGGGCCTGAAAAATTAATATAGGGCCTTTCATTTTTTCTGCAGTTCCTATAAACATGTGCACTAAGAATAATGTTTACCCTAAAAGAATAGAATCTGAGTTTTTACTTTATCATATTCAGGACTATGTCTTTCTTGAAGGAGTTTAAGACCCACTATGTTAACTGTAAAACCAGAGATAGCTGTTTTACTACACTGTGCTAAAAACTAAGTGAGATATTGGGCATGAAACAACAAATAAATATTTCCTTCTATTTCTGTAGTGGCATTCTTTATTAAAATCATTTTCTAAATGTTATACTGTCAGTTAAAGAGCAAAATGTAAGAAGAAAGCCCAGGAAACTATACTACATAAGAAATTAATCTATACCTAAGATGATCTCTATCACAATCTTTATAAATAAGGTTTAGTATACCCAGTAAGAGGCTCTCAGATATTGTTTTCGACTTGGAGAAGCTGAACTAGAACAAGAGTATCATTTTTCAAAACAATCAAGATCCACTGAGTCAAAACAAATATAAACAGAGGATACATATGAAAATTTATTGCATTTGAGGATGGTAGGAGAGGAAACAAATTAATATGTCTAATTTAAAACTAGTGTTTAGTAAGTATAGTAGATATTTTATTAAAATCTTTATAATATTTAAAGAAAGATTGATTATTATATATTTTATTTATGTATTGAATTTTCATACTTTGCCTATAAATATATGTGGATATTTTGTCTCAATAAAAAAGAAAAGAGACCATAATGCACATTTAAGTTGCTTGAAGGCCCTGGCCATGTGTTACTTGACTTTCTGTACTCATTCCTTCCATAATTTGTTTGCAGGTTTAGAAAATATTCTTGGGCCCCAGGTATGCCAGGTATCTCCCTATCCACATGAGGTTTATAGCATCCTAGCTAAGCATCATCCATTGGTCTGCAAAGTAATATAATTATTATTTGTTTGTTTGTTTGTTTGTTTCTTGGCAGAACCGGGGATTGAACTCAGGCCCTTGTGCTTGCCAGGGAAGTGCTTATTCCAGTGAGCCATCTCCCCGGCCCCAAAGTAATCTAATTATTATATAATGAAAGAAAGTAGAGAAAGACTAAAAAATAAAAAAGCAAGGAAAAAAATAAAATAAGAAATAGAAAATGGAATTAGAAGTAAAATGGAAGAGCCCATAATGTTATTCTCACTTTTAGTTTGAAATGAAATACCCTTTTCATATTATACTGTTCTTTTGGGCTGTGAACTTCAGAAAATAATTACTGTCTTTGAAATATGAATTGAAGTTTTAATCACCACTCATAACTTTCAATAGCTCTTTATTTTTAAACATTGCTTAGATTTTCTGTAACTATAATAAAGCATTAGAAGAAAAACAAGATTTCCCTTTGAGCTCCTACGACAGTCATCACAATAATAATTGCCATAAAGGCCAAATAAAAGCAGCCATAATACACAGGGAGCTAAAACAAGAATTCCTGATTTGGCAGAAGCCATCAACATGTATAAGGCATCAGCCTGACAGCAAGATGTAACCTCCTGACTAGTGAGGAGTGAAGTTGACTATATGCTTTTTAAGGAGTCCACTTTTAGTCTCAAAAAATAAAATTGAACTCATTTCAAGATAAAGAGGAGAGAAGAAAACCATCAAGGCTGACAAATACATGGCAATGGCAGTCATAACTAAACGTGTATGTTCCAGGGACATTGTTAAGCACTGTTTCCTTTTACTAACATGATAGTTCTTCAAAAATGTTTATTATACCACCATTTTACAGAGGAGGAAACAGGATTAAAAAGAATAAGTAACTCAAGAAAGTAATGGGTACTGAACATGAAGCAGAGTGGGGAATTTTTACCCAAGTTTTTAATCTCCTAAAGAACTCCAACTTTTCTCAAGCATGTTTCCAGGTACAGAATTTAACTTTGGTGGGCATAAATTTAAACTAATTGTTAATGTTATTTTCAAGATCTCTTTGGGAGACAAACAGAGCTAACTGAAGAATTTTCTAGAAAAATAGTCACATGTTTCATTGCTTCTAATGAGTTGTTGCAGTTCAGAAGTTTCATTACATTCTGACAATTAAGTTGCTAATAAACTGAAGAACCATTAATTGACTTATCCATTTCCCAAATTCAAGATCCAGTGAGCAACCTAGAACACAATTTCCAACACTGGACCAAAAATCACTCAAACCTTGTAATCCACTTAGTGATCAGATTTGATTTAGACAAACAGCATGTTTTTTGAGTACTTGGCTTCATGAACCTCTGATTGGAAACATACACACGCACACTCACACACACACACACACACACACACACACACGCCCATGCACATATTAATAACAACACATTGTACTGCAGCTGAAAGTATTATCAAAACCAATGATAAGATACTGTTATGCTGGGGTCAAGGCACCAACTGTAGACCCAATATCAAAAATTTATGGTAATAGAAACCACAGAACCTTAGGAAATGCAGACAATTTCATAGAGTACCAAAAGGTCACTGTATTCAATTTATACTTGAGACTGAGCACAATATTGAAAAAAACATGTGAAAGCAAATGATCTTATCAGTTGTCCAGAATTCAACAATGTACTGACTACATAAGATAATTTACTGATTACCAAATAAGTACATTACCTGGGTTGAGCCTTGTATTTGGCTCACCAAGTTCTTGTAAAGAGCGTAACACTGTGAATGCATTACTAAATATGTCAACATTACCATATTAACTGCTCTTCATGCTTCAGTAGCAGTGAACCTTTTTTCGTTCCATGTCCCACTAGTAACCATAAAAGTTCCCTGAAATTTTGCTGCCTTTGCAAACTTTGCTATATGCTTTGTTATACAAGGGCTATTTAAAAACAAGAACATTAACTACATTAAGTTGGGTGCTTTTCAAACATTAATGTGCACACAGATCACCTCAAGGTGTAAAAATGCAGTTTCTGGGTCAGGAAGTTTGGGAATAGGCTGAGTCTTAAGTCCTAAGCCAGCACCTAAGAGTGCTCAAGCTCTCAGCCTATAAACACGAGTTGAGTAGCACAGTAGCACAGTTCTAGTTTTCTTCATCAATTCCACATATTTTCTCTGGCACTTGGCCCCATCACACAGGGAAGAAAAGTTTTATTGAGTTACAATTTCTTCCAACTAAAGAGGCATACCATCACAATTTAAATAAAGACCTAGAGATTTCTATGATTCCAATCACTGGGGCTCAGGTTGGAACCTTGACGTCTTTAGCTTGAAGTAGTCTAGCTATGGGTTTGATTTCACTGATGTGGCTTTTGCCTACAACACTGTTGTAACCATTAATGAGTTAATAACATGTGTTGAACTAAACATTTCACCTGAGACTTTCAAATTTTAGAAATGCACCTGAAGGTCTGAATGGATGGAGTTTGAGGAACAGCTGGCCCCTCCCACAAGGGTTGCCTGCTCTAGGTTTCTATGTTGTTCTCCATCCTCAGGGTCCTGAGGTCACAGAGTTTAGTGACCACTTGCATGCAGTGGCTAACCCTCTGAACCACGTAACTCCCCAAAATTGATGTCACTTTCTATTCTGATTTCACTTTTTAAATCCTCTTCCCATTTTCCCATCTCTTTATTCTGCATCTTTGATGTAAAATACTGTTTGCTTTTCTTTTTCCTTCATATCTCAAGTCTTAAGATCTGCCTCGAGTTCTTCTATCCTATGTGATGTTGGTTAAACACACCAACCCGACTATTTTAAAGTGTTAGTACACCATGCCATGTTTTATACTTCTTATAGAAAGACTTTATTTTCTATATTTTTATAACATGGTTTTTAAAGTTTTTGGTGCTGGAGATTAAAACAGGACCTGCTGTAGTCTGAACCTCTGTCCAACAATGAGCTAACACCTAGCTCCCATAAAAACATTTCTATCAGCCTTTATCTATAAAGTGAAATAGATATGGAAAGACTCATAGCCCTGGCAATCATATAGCTGTGTGTTAATATGCATGCAAGTGTATACCAGTTACATATGCTAACTAGACCATCACAGTTCTTGGGAGATTTACAAAGCACTGTGGTCTTTTCAGGCTAACAAGGTGGACTGCATGAAGGACCAACAAGATAGCTCAGCAGACTAAGTGCCTGTTTTGGCAAGTGCAGGGACCAGGGTTCAATTCCTGGTCCCGCATGCTATGCTGGTCCTGTCCCCAGGGCATGCTGAACCTGGGACTGAGTTCGGGTGTGGTGATGCACACTGTTATGCTGTTAAACACAGTGCTAGGGAGGCTGAAAACAGGAGGATCATTACAAGTCTGAGCTCTGTAGTGAGACCCTGTACCAAATACATTAAATGAAGAAAAAAAAATGATGGTCAAAATGAAATAATTACAATCAGAATTCAGAATTACTGACTAATTTCATTCTGAGCTATGAGGAAACTTTTACAAATTTTTCTTTTTCTGTAAGGTTTTTGAAAGAATTCCTTAAAAATTAAAAATGGAGGCTAAAATTAAGCAGTTAAAATACTGGTTGTCCATATTAGAAGGGCTCCATTTAGAAAGCAGACACAATCCAAATTTTTAAATACTTAAAGCTTTATAAGTAGACTAAAGGTGAGAGTAGAAAGGCGATCATTTTTCAGGGTGAGGTGACCTCTCAAAAATCTTTTAGAGTAAAGAAAGTGACAAATATGAAAAACAGAGAGATGATGCAACAAGCAAAGAATTAAGTTAGTGTTTACTCTAGGATTATTGTATTTTATCTTCTCTATTACAAACAGCCAAGGAATTTGAATTTGTTAAACAGATGAAAAGGAAGATTTCCTAGGTCATACCTAATGTTGGCTCAGGTACATGAGACACGTTCGAGGTGGGAAAATGTAATAGATAAATCTCAGACTGGGAGCCAGACATGTCTCTATGCCTAAACCTAATGACACTCAGTCACTATGAATTTGCAGTGATGAAAATAAGGAAAGATTTTACATAAAATTCCTTGTTGTACCTGAATTAATTCCTGGTTCCTACTTATTTTCTCATCAAAAACTTTTAAGATACTAGCTACCTTGTAATTTCTACCCAGAAAAAGAGAATTAAAATTATAAGATTATAATTTTTTTTGAGGTACCGGGGATTGAACTCAGGACCCTGTACTTGCCAGGCAAGTGCTTATTCTACTGAGCTATCTCCCCAGCCCTTATAAGATTATAAATTTAATGAAATTGAGAAAATGGTTTATAAAGGCTTATAAAAAATTGAGAAAATGGTTTTATTCATCAATGCTTTTGTATTTTGGGGGCACCTTCCATGTGCAAGACTCCATATGGTAAAGCATGAGGTTTCTAGAGAACTTATATAACAGAGCTAAAGGTATAGGGTCTGAAGTCACATTGCTGGGTCAGAATCCTCACTTTCCCACAACTACAAGTCATGCCTTCAAGAAGTTATTTATCTTCTGAGACTCAGTTTCCAAAGTGAAGACAGTGATAAAGCTCCTGACTCACAGGTTGTTGTAAAGATCAAATGAATTAAAACACATAAGTGCTTAGAATACTACTTGGCACAAAAGAGGCTCCAATAAATTTTCACTCTCATCAATGTTTTACTATCCTCAAAGAATTTATAATCTAGTCAAGGAAGTGAGATAGGAACAGTCAAAAGGGAGCTGACTACACAAGGCCATGTGCACATGACAAGTGTCTGAGAAGCCATTCACAGACTGAGTGTTAGTTCTGAGAAGGGAGAATCATTTTGAGTTCAAATAGCACTGCCAAGAATCCTTTAGGCAAGAGCCCTCTTATCAGGGCACAGGACTTTTAGCATAGTTATAGTATTTTGGTCATGGAAATCCTTTCAGAAGCTATTTTGGAAAGGGCTCCTTTGGGTGCAGTGGGGCACCAGAATTTTTTCTCTGACATGGTGACTGAAGGCACACCCTAAGTATAATTAGATTCTCACAAAAACATGACCAAGAGTTCTAACTAACAAACATTTCCACAAACTTAGCAAAGAATAATAGATTGAGAAAAAAAAATGTATAAGAAGGTGCTTTCTAACCCTTTTGCTGAATATGATCATTGCACTACAATGTTTGACTCAATGGCAAAGTTCACCTGGAACAATTCTTTAGCAAAGTGGATTTCCTGGGAAGGACTTACCTTCACCTTTGTATCCAAAGTATTGGATTTGACGCGAGCAAGCAGCCATCATATTTTCTCAAATGAATGAATGAACAGATGTGAAGGAAAAGAGGCAAAGGAGACAAAGGAAAGGATTTTTTTCTTCTAAAAACAAAATAGGTTAAACTATCCTACCAGCCTTTTTAAGTGATCTTCTACAACCAGGCAGTTCTTATACTTCATCATGTTGCCTACATTTCAGCACTCGATAATTCTTTTAACACTAATAATATTTAAACATATTCATCTTTACTTGAAAATTTGTTGCTAACCCGGAAAATACTGTTAATTCAAAAATCACCTAGCAAAAACGTAAGAATATTTGTGTTAAATTGAGGCTCCTTTGGGTCAACCAAGTACCTACTATCCTCAGAAAAAAAGTGCTTGGTCTTATGCCTTGCATAATGCCCTGCAAAAGTACTTTCAGGCTTATTTAGGCCTTGTTCTGCATTCATGCAGCATGTATCTAATAAGCATATATTATGCCTCAGACGCTGAATTAAGTAATAGAACTGGTAAAAATCACAGCGCAGACCCTTCGGTAGTTTCCTAGCTTATAGAAGAAGAAAGTAGGAGCAGACAGATGGAGAAATCATGGAGCAAAGTATGACTGCTCCGGGTAGCATAGCAGAGACCCCTAAGCTATTTCAGGGTGCTTGAGAATAGGGTTTGGATGAAGTGTTATAGAAAAGGAAGTGTGACTGGTAATAATGCATAAGGCATATAAAGATGTACATTAAAAGATGTGCTACATCCGAGTGAAACACTTCAGCTTGCACCCACCCAGACAAATCAAAGCTGTCACCAGACCTGCCAAATAGTAGATATTCATTAAACAATCAACAGAAAAATGAACAATTGCACTAGTGTAATACTATGGGAACCATCTGACATTTACTACCACCAGGTTCCCCTGTCCTGAGCCAAAAGTAAACATGATATTTGGAAACTTGTCACCACAGTTGTAATAGAAAACAAAACATTTATATGCCCTGCCTCTACCCCACAGAGCTCACACAACAAATATATTAGAGCTTACTGCCTTTCCAGAATGTGTGGCCACAACTGTAAAGAAAATCAAACAGCCGTTGTTGAAAATGCCAAATGTTAACTCAACTTCTGTAGCCAACGTTCTGAGCAAGAATTGTCTGTGCTGATATTTTCCGTAGTGCAGGCCACACTTCCTGCTTCCCAGTTTCTGCTTCCCAGGACTCATTAGTCATCACAAACATCATTGACTAAATGTGGTTCCCTTGCACATACAAATGCCTTTGCCCCGCACTTCTCATCAGCCACAGGAAAGAGAGACAGGGGCTGTGATCAGAGCTGCAGGGCACTCTGAGGAGTCACAGTGTGGCTGCTTGTCTTCTCTCCAAAGGTTACATTTCATGACAGAGATTAAACATCTTGCCCCGTTAGGATGGCTTTTGAAAATCATGCATTAATGATAGCCACTCAAGCAAGTAGCTTAGTCATTTCCCTGTGGCCTGAGTCTAGAGCTTCCCAGTTCGGTCATTTCTCCAATCAGTACTTCTTAGGGGCCTACCATGTGCCAGGCATCACGCTAGGTATGAGGCTTGTCGGCACACAAGACAGATCCCCCTCACCCCCCGCTGGCATGCGATTTCTCTGGGCTGGAAACCCCACTGGATCCAGGAAGAAGCCCCACTCTAACCACGAGGTTGTCACAGAGGCTGGCTTGAGGTTGCTTATAATCTCTCTCTCTCTCTCTCTCTCTCTCTCTCTCTCTCTCTCACACACACACAAAAATAAATCAAAATTGAAACACAATTTGA